>NW_016910069.1:50375-72339 GCF_001483705.2 Eufriesea mexicana
CAGAGCCAAGCAGGACATACTAGAGCACAGCAGAGCGCAGAAGTCCCCGAATAGCAGTGCACAGCACAAAAGTTAAAGGTATCCTAACCAAACACAGCCTAACTCAACCTGACTGGACGTAACCTGAACCAACATAACATGCATAGACCGCTATTGCTGTCATTCCCAGAGCCAAGCTGAAAATATTGGAGTACTGCGGGGCGCTGAGGTCCACCTTATAGCAGACTATAGCACTAAAGTCGCAGCTGCCCTCTACTAACCTAACCTATCGTAACATACGCAAACGTAAACATAAAGCGCCGCAAACGATATTGCTGGCCTCCCCGGAGTAAAGCGGAACACATTAGTGGAGGGTAGCATGCAGAAATCCGCAGTATCCCAGTGTATATCTGAAAGGTCAAAGCTACCCAAGCATAAGCCAAACAAAGAGAACAGAACCAAACATAGCCTAACCCAGCCTAACGTGCCGAGACGGCCTTTCCTACCCACCCCAGAGCTAAGCAGGACATACTAGAGCGCAGTAGAGCGCAGAAATTCACCGAGTAGCAGTGTACGGCACAAAAGTTAAAGCCATCCTAATCAAACTTATCCTTGCCCAACATAACCGATCGTAACGCGACTCAGCGTAACGTGCCGAGACCACTATTTCTGTCCTCCCCAGATCACAGCTGCATGTATTAAGGCTTCCTAGGGCGCCAAAATCCACTTAAGAGCAGACTATAGCTCTAAAGTCAAAGCAAACCTCTCCTAACCTAACCAATCGTAAGATTTCCAAACGAAACCCAACTCAACCTAACGTGCCGCGACCACAATTGCTGGCCGCCTCTGAGCCAATCATGACCTATTAGTGGATAGCAGAGGGCAGAAATCCACGGAATCGCAGTTTTTATCGGAAAAGACGAAGATACGTATGCCAAGCCCAGACCAAGAGGATATAACCAAATATAGCCTAACGCAGCCTAACTTGCCGAAAACGATATCGCCGCCCACCCGAGAGTCAAGCAGGACACACTAGAGGACAGCTGAGCGCAGAGGTCCATCGAGTTGCAGTGTACGGCGCAAAAGTTAAAGCTGCCCTAAGAAAACACAGAAAAACCCTACCTAGCCGAGCGAAACCTGACTCGACGTAACGTGCCGTGAGCACTGTTGTTGGGCTTCCCAGAGACAAGCTGGAAACACTAGAACGCTGTAAGTTTCGGAAATCCACCTACATCATTATTGCTACATCATTAAAGTCAAAGCTATTCTCTCCTAACCTAACCAATAGTAACAAAGCCATTCGTAACCTAACACAACCTAAGCTGTCGCGACCGCTATTCCCGACATCCGCAGAGCCAAACAGAACACATTTGTGGAGAGTAGAACGCAGAAATCCTTTGTATCTCAGTGTACATCGGTAATGTGAAAGCTACGCAAACCTAACCAAAACCAACAGGGCAGAGCCAAACATAGTCTAACCATATCTATCCTGCCGAGGTCGCTATTGCTGCCTTCCCCATGGACAGGTAGAACATTCGGGAGCACAGTAGATAGCAGAAATCCACCGAGAAGCAGTGTACTGCACAAAAATTAAAGCTACGACGGCAAAACTTTACCCAACCTAACATAACCGGACCGCACCGGACACTATATAACGTGCCGAGACGACTATTGCTGTTCTCCCTAGGGCTTTTCTGAAAATATTAGAGCACTGCACAACGCAGAAATGCACCTAATAGCAGGCTATAGCATTGAAGTCAAGCTAACCTCTCCTAACCTATGCAATCGTAACATAAACAAATGTAAGCTAACTCAACCGAACGTGTCGCAAACACTATTACTGGCTTCCTCAGAGCCAAGCAGAATACATTGTCCGAGAGTAGAGCGTAGAAATAGATAGTATCAGAGTGTATATCAGGAAAGCCAAAGTTACCCAGGCCTAACACAAACTAACAGAAAATTACCAAACATAGCCAAACTCAACTTATCGTTCCGACAATGCCATTGCTGCCGCCCCAGGTCCAAGCAGGGCATACTAGAGGAAAGTAGAGCGCAGAAACCCTCCGAGTAGCAGTGTACAGCACAAAGATCAAAGATATCCTAAGCTAACTTATCCTAAACCAACGTAACCGAACGTAACATCAAGCACCATAACGTACAGAGACCACTATCGCTGGCCTTCCCAGAGCCAAGCTGAAAATAAAAGAGCACTGTAGGGTGCAGAAGTCCACCTAATAACAGACTACAGCACTAAAGTGAAAGCAATTCACTCCTAACCTAAACAAGAGTAACATATCCAAACGTAACGTAATTCAACCTAACATGTTGCGGCCATTATTCCAGGTCTCCACAAAGCCAAGCAGAACACATTAGTGGAGAGTAGAGCGCAGAAAACCATAGTGTCGCAGTGCATAGCAGAAAAGACAAAGCAACCCAATTCCTACCCAGACTTACAGAGCATAGCCGAACGTATCCTAACTCCACCAAACGTGCCGAAACCGCTACTGCTGCGCCCCCCCCCTCCCGAGCCAGGAACGACATACTAGAGTACAGTCGAGCGCAGAAGTCCACCGTATAGCAGTGTACAACACATAGGTTAAAGCTATCCAAAACCAACTTATCCTAGAACGACATAACCGAACGTAACCTGACACAACATAACCTGCCGAGACCACTATTGCTGTTCTTCCTACAGCCTTGCCGAAAATATTGGAGCACTACAGAGCGCAGAAATCCACCTAATAGCAGACTATATCACTAAGGTCAAAGCAATCCTCTCCAAACCTACCATAACGTAACATAACCAAACGTAACCTAACTCAGCCTAACGTGCCGCGATCAAAAATACTGGCCTTCCCAGAGCCACGCAGAGCACGATAGTGTGGAATGGAACTCAGAAATCCGTAGAATTGCAGTGTATATCAGGAAAACCAAAGCTACCCGTACCTAAGCCAGACCAGCAGGACATAACCAAACATAGCCTGATTCCGCTTGACGTTGCGGGAACGCCATTTCTGCCCCAGCCAGAGTCATGCAGGACATACTAGAGGAAAGTAGGACGCCGGAATGCAGCTAATAGCAGTGTACAGCACAAAGGTTAAAGCTATCCTAATCAAACTTATCCAAACCCAACGAAACCGAACGTAACCTAACTCAACCTAACGTGCCGCGACCAATATTGCTTGCCGCCCCAGACCAAAGCAGAACACGTTATTGGAGAGCAGAGCGCAGAAGTCCATAAAAACGCAGAGAATATCAGAAGAGTAATAGCTACCCAAACCTAACCCAAACCAACAGAACATGGCCAATCATAGCATAACTATGCCTAACGTGCCGAGACCGCAATTGCTGCCCCCCAAGAGCCAAACAGGACATACTAGGGCAAAGCACACCACACGCATCCAGTTTACAGCAGTGAACAGAACAAAAGTTAAAGCTATCTTAACCAAACTTATTCTAACCCAACCATACCGAACGTAGCTTGACTCAGCGTACTGTGCCGAATCCACCATTGCTGGCCTTCCCAGGTCCAAGCTGAAGATATTAGATCACTGCAAGGCGCAGGAATCCACTTAATATCAGACTATAGCAATACTGTCAGAGATACCCTCTCCATACCCAACCGAACGAAACATATACAAACGTAACCCAACTCAATCTTACGTGCTGAGACATCTATTGCTGTCACCCCCAGAGCCAAGCAGGTTAGAGCGCTGAACTCAGAGATATCCAATCCTAACCTAACCAAACGAAGCATAACTCAACTTAACGTGCAGCGACCACTACTGTTGGCCTCCCCAGAGCCAAGCGGAACATATTTGTATAGAGTAGAACGCAGAAGTCCATAAAACCGCAATGCATATCAGAAATGTCATAACTACCCAGACATAACCAAACCAACAGAGCATATGCAATACAAAGCATAACTCAACCTGCCACGTGGAGACCGCCACTGCTGCCCTTGCCGGAGAACAACAGTACATCCTGGAGCTCAGTAGGGCGCAGAACACCACCGACCAGAATTGCACAGCACAGAATACAAAGTTCTCCTCTCCATGCTTAGCATAACACAACCTAACCGATTTATCCTGACCTAACGTAAACATTGCAGGACCACAGTTACCGCCCCCCCCCCCCCCAGGGCCAAGCAGAACATATTAGGTAACAGAAAAGCTCTGAAGGCCGCCGTAAGGCAGCGTATAGCCCAAAAGTCGAGGATTCCCCACCTAGCGTAACCAATCGTAACATAGACATACATAACATAACTCAACCTAACGTGACGCGAACACTATTGCTGTCCTCCACAGAGCCAAGAAAATCGTATTAGAGAAGAGTAGAGCGCGGTACTCCATAGAACCGCTGTGAATAGCAGAAAAGTCGAAGCAATCCAAACCTAGCCAAAGATAATGTAACCCAGCGAAACGTAACATATCACAACCTAAGTTGCGGAGACCGCTATTACTAGCATCCACACAGCCAAGCAGAACATACTGTTCACGATAGAGCGCAGAAGTCCGACGAATAGAATTGTATAGCACGAAAGCCAGAGCCATCCTAAATAAACCAAACCTAACCTAACCCAGCCATATGTAACCTATCTCAACAAAACCTGCCACGTCCGCTATTGCTGGCCTCCCCAGAGGAAAGCAGATGCCAGCAGGGGAACGCAGAGAGCAAGTATCGACCGAATGGCTGTGTATAGCACAAAAGACAAAGCTATTATAACCAAACCTAGACTAAGATAGACAGGACATGAGTAACATAACTCAACCTAGCGTGCGGAGACGACTATTGCTGGCCTCCCCAGTGCCCAGCAACACACACTAGAGCACAGCATAGCGCAGAAGTCCAACGAATAGAAGTGGATAGCACAAATGTCAAAGCCATCATAGCTAAACCTGGCCAAACCTACCTTAACCAAACGTAACATAACGCAGCCTATCGTGTTATGACCACTACTGCTGGCCTCCCCAGAGTTGAGCAGAGCATAGTAGAGCAGAGTGGAGAGCAGGTATCCAACGAATAACAGACCTTGCCAAGGAAGACAAAGCTACTCAAACATGACACAAGCAAACATAATCTAACCCAACGTAGCCTAACACAACCTAACGTGCCGAGACCACTACTGCTGGCATCCCCAGAGACAGTTTACATTGCAGTGTATAGCACAAAGGTTGTAGGTATCCTAACCATACATGTCCTAACTTAATCGATCCGAACGTAGCCTAACTGAAGGTAAGTTGCCGATACTACCATTGCTGGCCTGCACAGAGCCAAGCAGAGCATATTAGAGCAATATAAAGCGCAGAAGTCCACCCAATATCTGTGTACAGCACAAAAGTCAGAGCTATCCGATCCTAACCTAACCAAACGTAACATAACCGGACGTAACGTAACAAAACGTAACGTGCCTGGACAACAGTTCCTGGCCTACCCATCGCCATGCAGAACATATTAGAGGACAGTGGAGCACGGAAATCAATAGGATGGGACTGTATAGAAGAAAGGGCATAGCTATCAATACTTAACCCACGCTAACGTAACATAACCAAACGTAACATAACTTAAACTGACGTGCCGAGACCACCGCTGCCTGCCTACCCAGCGACAAGCAGAATATACTGGAGCACAGTAGAGAGCATGAAGCCATCAGATAGCAGTGTTTTGCACAGAAGTCAAAGAAACCCTGACATAGCCTGACTTATCCTGAACAAACCAAGCGTAAAGTAACTATACCTATCGAGTCGACCCCACTATTGCTGGTCTTCCCATCGCCAAAGGGAACATATTGGTGGAGTATAGAGAGCAGTCGTCCATAGAAAGGCAATGATTAGCAGAGGAGTCAAAGTTATCCCAATATAACCCAGGAAAACCTAAGCCATCCAAACGTAACCCAAACCAACCTAACGTGCCTAGACCACAATTGCTGACCTCCCCAGAGACAAGCGGATGGTAGTAGAGCAACGCGGAACGCAGATATCGACCAAACAGCGGTGTATAGCAGAAAAGTCAAAGCAATTCCTACCAAATTTGACGTAATCAAACCTGCCAAAACGTACCATAACGCAGCTAAACGTGCCGCGACCACCATTGCTGGCATCCACAGGGACAAGCAGATTGCGATGGAGCACGTTAGAGTGAAGAAGTCCATAGAATACCAGTGCTGAGCACAAAAGTCAAAGCTACACAGACCAGAAATAACCTAACCAAGCCTAATTAAACGTAATATAACTCAACCTATCGTGCGGTGACCAGGATTGCTTGCCTCCGCAGAGCCAAGCAGAACATATAAGAGTAGAGGAGAGCGCCGAATTCCAGAGGGAGCAGGGTGCAGCATAGGATTCGATGCTATCCGGATCTGATCCAAACAAGCATAGCATAACTAACTTGACATAATTGAAGCCAATGAGCCACGGCCGCTATCTATGCCCTCCCCAGAGCTAAGCAGAGCATGCAAGATAACAGTAGAGCGCAGAAATACACGGAAAAGATGTTTATAGTGCAATAGTCAAAACTATCCTAGCCTAACCTACCCAAACATGACAAAAACAAACGGAACATAGCTTATTCTGACGTGCCTAGACGACTGCTGCTGACCTCCCCAGAGCCTATCACAATATACTAGAGCAGAGTAGAGCGCAGAAGTCAACCGCATTTCAGTGTAGAGCACAAAGGACAATGGTACCCTATCCTAGCCCAAACAAACCAAACCTAACTGAAAGTAAACTAACCCTACATAAAGCGCCGCGGCCACAGTTTCTGTCCACCATAGAGCAGAACAGAGCATATTATATCGCAGTAGAGCGCCAACATCCACCGAATAGCAGCGTACAGCCCAAAAGTCGATGCAGTCCCTGCCTAACCTAGCCAAACGTAGCATGACCAAACGTAACCTAACTCCACCTAATCGCCCTACACCGCTACTGCTGACATCCGTAGAGCCAAGCAGAATACAGTAGAGCACAGTATATCTCTGAAATGCGCGGCGTAGCAGTATAAAGCGCAAAAGTAAGGACAGCGTATCCTAACCTGACCCAACCTAATCCACGCAAACGTAACCTAACTCCACCTAATCGCCCTACACCGCTACTGCTGACATCCGTAGAGCCAAGCAGAATACAGTAGAGCACAGTATATCTCTGAAATGCGCGGCGTAGCAGTATAAAGCGCAAAAGTAAGGACAGCGTATCCTAACCTGACCCAACCTAATCCACGCAAACGTAACCTAACTCCACCTAATCGCCCTACACCGCTACTGCTGACATCCGTAGAGCCAAGCAGAATACAGTAGAGCACAGTATATCTCTGAAATGCGCGGCGTAGCAGTATAAAGCGCAAAAGTAAGGACAGCGTATCCTAACCTGACCCAACCTAATCCACGCAAACGTAACCTAACTCCACCTAATCGCCCTACACCGCTACTGCTGACATCCGTAGAGCCAAGCAGAATACAGTAGAGCACAGTATATCTCTGAAATGCGCGGCGTAGCAGTATAAAGCGCAAAAGTAAGGACAGCGTATCCTAACCTGACCCAACCTAATCCACGCAAACGTAACCTAACTCCACCTAATCGCCCTACACCGCTACTGCTGACATCCGTAGAGCCAAGCAGAATACAGTAGAGCACAGTATATCTCTGAAATGCGCGGCGTAGCAGTATAAAGCGCAAAAGTAAGGACAGCGTATCCTAACCTGACCCAACCTAATCCACGCAAACGTAACCTAACTCCACCTAATCGCCCTACACCGCTACTGCTGACATCCGTAGAGCCAAGCAGAATACAGTAGAGCACAGTATATCTCTGAAATGCGCGGCGTAGCAGTATAAAGCGCAAAAGTAAGGACAGCGTATCCTAACCTGACCAAACCTAACCAAACCTAACGTAACATAGCACAACCTAGCGTGCCGCGACTACTATTGCTGTCTTCCCCACAGACAAACATAATATACTAGAGCTCAGACAAATACAGAAATCCTAGGCGTTGCAGCGTAAAGCACAAGGTCAAAGATACTCTAACTTAACCTGACCTAACTTAACAAGACCAAACGTAGCCTAACACAACATGACGTACCAAGACCACTATTGCCGTCTTCCCCAGAGACAAGCAGAATATGATACAGCACATTATAAATCAGAATTCCATAGGATATCAGGGATGAGTGTATATGCCAACGCTATTCTAACCGAACCCAAGCAAACCTAACCTAACCAAACGTAACCAATCCCAAGAAAACATGCCGCCAAGTGTATTACTGGTCTCCTCAGAGCCATGCAGAGCATACTAGAGGAGGGCGGAGCGCAGAAAGCCACAGAACAGCAGTGTATGAGAGAAAAGTCAAAGCTATCCAAACCTAACCGGCGCTAACGCAACCCAACCAAACGTAGCTTATCTCAACCTAGCGTGCCGAGACCGCCTTTTCTGTCTTCCCCATAGCCAAGCGGAGCATACTAGGGCGCAGTAAAGCTTAGAAATCTTCCGAATTGCAGAATATACCACGAAAGTCAAATCTATCCGTATCTAACCCAAACCAACGTAACGCAATCAATCATCTCACACCTCAATCAGACGTGGCGTGCCCACTACTACTGGCCCTCACAATGTCGAGCAGAGTTTAGTAGAGCAACGTAGAGCGTAGAAATCCAACGAATAGCAGTGTATAGCACAAAAGTCAAAGATACCCTGTCTCTCATTACCCTAACCTAGTATCACCAAGTGGAACACAACTTAACCGAACGCGCAGAGACCCCTATTACTGGACACCCCAGAGTATGGAAGACGAACATAGACCGTACATATCCACCGAAGAGCAATGTATAACACAAAAGTCATAGCAATCATAACCAATAAGCGAACCAAACCTAACCTAGCCCAACGTAACCTAACACGACCTCTCGTGCAACGACCGTCCTTGCTGGCCTCTCCAGAGTTTGGTAGGTTATAGTAGAGCAACGAAGAGCGCTGAAATCCACGGAACAGCAGTGTACAGTATAAAAGTCAAAGACATCCCATCCTAACCTATCCAAACGTAACAGTACCAAACGCAACGTGACTCATGCTATCGTGCCGAGACCACTATCGCCGTCCTCGACAGAGCCAAGCAGAACACACTAGAGAGTAGTGGATCGCAGAAATACACCGAAGAGCAGCTAGGAACACGAAAGTCAAAGCTATCCATTCCTATCCCAAGCTAACATAACTAAACAAGGCGTAGCATTGCTCAACCAAATGTAACGAGACAGCTATTGCTGGGCTCCCAGACACGTGCAGAGTATAGTAGAGCACAGTGGGGCGCCGAATTCCGCCTGGTAACAGTACATAGCTCGCAAGTCAAAGATACCATGACCTAATGCAACGCAACCTAACGTAACCGAACGTACCCTAACTCAACCTAACGTGCCGAGTCCACTATCACTGGCCTCCCCAGAGCCTACTGGAACACACTAGAACACAGTGGAGCGCAGAAATCCTCCGAAAAGCAGTGCACACCACGTGAGTCAAAGCTATCCAAACCTAACCCTGACTAACGCAATCTAGGCGAACATAGCCTATCTCAAACTAACGTTCCGAGATCATTATTACTGCCCCCCCCCCAAAGACGAGCAGAGATGGCCGGCAGTAGTAGTCTTGGCACGTTTGTTTGAGTTAGGCTATGTTTGTTTATGGTACGTTTGGTTTGGTTGGGAAAGGATAGCTTTTTCTTTTGCGTTATGGAATGCTATTTGGTGGATTTCTGCGCTCTACTGTGCTCTAATATGCTATTCTGGGCTCCGAGAAAGCCAGCAATGGTGATCGTTGCAGGATAGGCGGATTTATGTTCCGTTTGGTTAGTTTTGTTTGGGAAAGGTTTGGTTAGGGTACCTTTGACTTTTGTGCTTAAAGTGCTCTTCGTTTGATTTCTGCGCTCTACAGTGCCCTAACATGATCAGCTTGTCTCTGTGGAGGCCAGAAGTAGACGTTTCGCCTCGTTAGTCTTAATCATATTGCGGCTTGTTATGATAGGTTTGGTTAAGAGTGGATACGGTGGCTTTGACTTTCGTGCTGTGCACTGCTGTTCGGTTGGCTTCTGCGCTCTACTGCGCTCTAATATGTTCAGCTAGACTCTGCGAGTGCCATCAATAGTGGTGCCAAAGAGTTATTTTGAGTTCGGCTACGTTTGGTTAGGTTAGGGTAGGTCACATTAAGTTAGGATGTCTTTGATCTGTGTGCCTTACACTGGAATGCGGCGGATCTCGGCAAACTAGTACGCTCTCGTATATAATCCTTTGCCCTTGGGAGGTGAGCAACATAGGTTTAGGCACGTTGGTTTGAGTTAGGTACGCTTGGGTAAGTTATGCTTTGTTCGGTTAGATTAGGATGGATTTGACCCATGCGTTATGGACAGCTGTTCGGTGGGTTTCAGCGCTCTACTGCGCTCTAGTGTATTCTGCTTGGCTCTGGAGAGGCAAGCAACAGGGTTTTATATACGTTAGGTTGAGTCAAGCTAGGTTCGGTTTTGTTACGTTTGCTTAGGTTGCGAAATGATAGCTCAGACTTTTGTGCTATTGACGGCTATTCGGTGGATGCCTGCGCTCTACCGTTCTCCAACGTAATCTCCTTGGTCCTGTGGAGGCCAGCAACAGTGGTCGCGGCACGATAAGCTGAGCTCGGCTAGTTATGTTTATGTCACGTAGGCTTGGGTTAAGTAGGATATCTTTGAATCGTCTCTAGTACATTGCGGTTCTAAGAATTTCTGCGCTCTGCTCTCGTTTAGTAAGTTCTATTTGGCTCTGGGCAGTCCGGCAATGGTGGCCGCGGCACGTTAGGTTCTGTTTGGTTCCGTCTATTAATGCTACGATTGGTTAGGTTAGGAGACAGCATCTCTGACCTTTGCGCTCTACACGGCTGTTCGACGGATTTCTTCGATCTACTGTCCTCTGGCAGGCTCCGCTTTGCTGTGTGGAGGCCAGGAATTGAGGCTGGGGCACGTAAGTTTGAGTTACGTTGCGCTTGGTTGGGTTACGTTAGCATGGGTTTGGTTTAGATAGCTTTGACTTTTCTGCCGTAGGTTGCGATTCAATGGACTTTGTGCGCCCTGCTCTCCACTAATAAGTTCTGCTCGACTCTGGGGTTGCCAGCAATAGCGTTCGTGGCACGAAACGCTGAGATACGTTACGTTTGTCCGGTTAGGTTAGGTATGGTTAGGGGAGGATAACATTGATTTTTGTACTATCCACTGCTATTCGGAGGATCTCCGCGCTCTTCAGTGCTCTAACATGATCTGCTTGGAAGTGAGGATGCCAGCAATGGTGGCCTCGGCACGTTACGTTTACTTAGTCTACGTTTTGTTAGGCTACATTCGTTTGGGTAAGGACAGCACAGCTTTGTCTTTCGTGGTATACACCGCTACGAGGTGCATATCTGCTCTCTACTGCGCCCTGGCGTGTTCTGCTCAGCGCTGGGGCGGCCAGTAATAGCGGTCTCGCGACGTTTGGTTTAGCTATTTTACGTTCGGTTATGTTAGGCTAGGTCAGGTAAGCTTAGGATTTATTTCACGTTTGTGCTATTCGCTGCTCTTATCCGACGTTTTCTGCGCACTACAGTGCTCTAGTATCTTCTGCTTGGCTCTGGGGATGCCAGAAATAGTGGTCTCCGCACATTATTTTGAGATGGTATACGTTTTGCTATGTAATGATTTCTTTAATTAGGTTTGGATAGTTTCGACTATTCTACTATACACACAGCTTCTATGGATTCCTGTGCTCTACACTTCTCTAATATGTTCTGCCTGACTCTGTGGACGCCAGCAATACCCTTCGCGGCACACTAGGTTGAGTTAGACTACGTTCTGGTGGGTTAGGCTATAATTCCTTTGACTTTTGTACTTTACACGGCGGTTCGGCGGTCTTCGGCTGTCTACTGTGCTCTAGTATATTCTCCTTCGCTCTTGGGAGGTCACAACAGTGGTGTAGGCACGTTATGTTGAGATAGGTACACTTGGTTATGCAGTGCTTGGTTTGGTTATGCTAAGATACCTATGTCCATTGTTATGTACACCGCTATTCGTTGGATTTCTGCGCTCTACTGTCATTCAGTATGCTCTGCTATGCTGTGGGGAGGACGGAATTCTTAGCCGCCGCGCGTCGGTTTGTGTTAGGTTACGTTTGCCTAGGTTATGTTGGCATGGGTCAAGTTTGGATAGCTTTGACTCTTCTGCCGTACGTTTCGATTCTACGGACCTCTGCGCCCTACTCTGATCTATTGTTTTCTGCTTGGCGCTGAGGAGGCCAGCAATAGTGGTCGCGTCACGATAGGTTGAGGCAGGGTACGTTTGGTTAGGATAGGCTGCTTTGGGTTGGGTGTGGCTGGCATTGACTTTTGTGCAACGCAAAGCTGTTCTATGGTCCTCAACGCTCTACAGTGCTCTATCACACGCTGCTTGGCTCTCGTGAGGCCAGTAATAGTGGTCGCGGCGCGTTAGGTTGCGTTAAGTTACGTTTTGTTACGTTATGATTGGTTATGTTAGGAGATGATATCTCTACCTTTTCTGCTATGCACCCCTGTTCACATGGATTTCTGCACTGTACTGTGATCGAATATGTCAAGCGTGGCTCTGGAAACGCCAGCTATAGTGGTCACGGCACGTTATGTTGAGTTATGCTACGTTTAATTATGTTAGTTTTGATCAGGTTAGGAGAGGGTAGCCCTATCTTTGCTGCTGTACACTGCTGTTCGGCGCATTTTGGCGCTCCACTTTGCTCTAATGTGTACAGCTTCGCTCCGGGAAGATGAGAAATAGTGGTCTCGGCGCCTTAGGTTGGGTTACGTTACGTATGGCTTTGTTACGTCCAGTAAGGTTAGTATATGATAGCTTTGACTCTTGTGCCACACACTGCTGTGCGGTGGATTTCTACTATCTACTGTGCCGTAATATGTTTTGCTTTTCTCTGGGGTGGCCAACAATGTTGGCCTGGACGCGTTAGGTTTATTCATACCGCCTTCGGTTAAGTTAGATTTGTTTGTGTTAGGTTAGGATATCTTTGACACCTGTGCTCAACACTGCTATCCTATGGACCTCTGCACTCTACTTTGCTCTACCTTATTCTGCTTGTCTCTGATTGCGCCAGCAGCAGCGCTGGCGGAAAGTTAGTTTGTGGTATGTAACGTTTGGCTAAACTATGTTCGGTAGTGTTTCGTCAGGATATTGTTGACTCTTGCGCTGTACACTTCTATTCGGTGGGCTTCTGCTCCCTACTGTGCTCTAATTTTCTCTGGTTGGCACTGAGACGACCAGCAATAGGGGTCTCGTCACTTTATGTTGCGATATGCAACGTCCGGTTATGATACGTTCGGTTAGGTTAGGACAGGTTAGCCTTGTCTTTTGTGCTATTAATTGCTCTTGGGTGCATTACGGCGCTCTTCATTGTTCTGCAATTCTCTGCAGGCATCTGCGGTTCCAGCAATAATGGTCTTGGCACGATTGGCTGATATATGTTACGTTTGGTCATCTGAGGTTTGGTTACGTTTTGACAGGGTGGCTCTGACTTTAATGCTATACACAGCTGTCCAGTGGATTCCTGCGCTCTACTGCTATTTAATATGTTCTCCTTTTCTCCGGGGATGCCAGGAATAGTGGCGTAGGCCCATAAGGTTTTGTTATTCGACGTTCGGTTTTGTTCGGTTACGTAAGGTATGGATAGGATGGCACGACTCTTGTGCTGTACACATCCTTTCGGTGTTTTTCTGCGCTCCAATGTGCTCTAATATGTTCTACTTTGCTCTAGGTATGCCAGCAAATGTTGTTTCGGCAGGTTAGGATATGTTAGGCTACGCTTTGTTAGGCTACGGTAGTTTAGTTTAGTACTGGTAGCATTGGCTTTCGACGTTTACACTGTCATTCGGTGGGCATCTGCGCTCTGCTATGCTTTGCTCGACCATGCTCGAATCTGGGGAGGCCAGAAATGGTGGTCGCGGCAAGTTAGGTTGAGTTAGGTTACGTTCTGCAACGTTATGATTTGATAGATTAGGAGGGTGTAGCTCCAGCTTACCACTTACACACTGATGTTCGGCCGCCTTCTGCTCTCTACTGTGCTCTAATATGTTCAGCTTATCTATGGGAAGGCTGCCTTACTAGCCTTGGCACGTGATGTCGCGATAGTCTACGCTTGGATCGGTTGGGCTTTGTCAGGTTAGTGTAGTATATCTTTGATATTCCAGCTATCCAATGCATTGCGGCCGAATGCTTCGCCCTACTGTGCTTCGCCCTATTCTGCTTGTCTCTGAGCAGCTCAGAAATAGCGGCCTATGCACGTTATGTTTAGTTAGGTCGCGTTCGGTTATGCTATATTTGGTTAGGATAGGCTAGGGCAGATTCGACTTTTGTACTACACACTCCTGTCAGAGGGTTTCCGCGATCTACTGCGATCTAATGAGCTCTGCTTTGTTCTGAGGTGGTCAGAATTAGTTCCCCCGGCGCGTAGGGCTGTGTTCTGTTACGTTCGCTTGGGTTAGATTTGTTTGGTGCTAGGTTTGGATGTATTTAACTTTTGAGCTGTGCACTGCATTGCGGTGGATTTCTGCCACCTGCTGTGCTCTAATATATTCCGTCTGGCTCTGGGGAGGCAAGTAATAGTGGTCTCGGCACGCTACGTTGAGATAAGCTACGTTTGGTTGGGTTATGCTAGCTCCGGACAGACTTGGATAACTTTGACTTTTCCGTTAGACACTGCTATTCTATAGTTTCCTGCCATCTACTCCCCTCTATTATGCTCTGGTTAGCTCTGTCGAGGTCAGCAATACTTGTTGCGGCACGTTAGGCTGAACCAGAGTGCATTTGGTAATGTCAGGTTGGGCTGTGCTGGGTTTGGATATCCAAGACTTCTGGGCTCAGCACTGCAATCATATGGACTCCTGCACTCCTCTGTGCTGTATCATATTCCGCTTGTCTCTCGGTGCGCCAGCAGCAGTGGTCGCGGCACGTTGTGATTGGCCATGTTGCGTTTGGTTAAGTTGCGTTAGGCTATGTTCCGCCAGGGTATGTCTGTCTCGCGCTGTTCACCGATATTCGGATAATTCCTGCGCTCTGCAGTGCTCTCATGAATTCTATTTCTCTCTGGGGAGGCCAGCAATAGCGGTGCCTGCTAGATAGGTTTAGCTATACTACGTTTGGTTAGGTTATGGTAGGTTAGGACTGGTTACGATGGCTTTGACTTTTGTGCTAAACACTGCTGTTTGTCGGACTTCTGCGCTCTTCTGCACCATAATATTTTGTTCTGGGCTCTGGGAATGCCAGCAGTAGGTATCCCGGCAAGTTTTGTTGAGTTATGTAACGATCGGTTACGTTAGGTTAGTTCTGGTTAGGTTAGGATATCTTCGACTTCTCTGCTTTACACTGCTATGCTGCGGATTTATGCGCTTTACTGCGCTCTAATATATTGTGCTTAGCTCTGGGGAGGTCAGCAGCGGTGGCCTCGTCTCGTTAGGTTTAGTCAGTCTGCGCTTGACTAGGTTATGTAAGGTCAGGTTATGTTAGGTTATCGTTGACGTTTGTTATATACACTGCTATTTGGTGGCATTCTGCGTTCTACTGTGATCAAATAAGCTATGCTTGGCCCTCGGGAGTCCAGCAGTAGTGGTCGCGGCTAGTCACGTTTAGTTATTATACGTTTCTATAGGTTATGTTGGTTTGGGTTAGGATTGGGTAGGTTCGACTGTTCTGCTGTACACTGCAGTCATTTGGATTTCTTCGCTCTATTATGCTCTGCGTGAATCCGCGGATGCGAGCAATGCAGGTCGCGTCACGTCATGTTGAGCTAGGTCACGTTATGCTATGTTGCGGTAGGTTAGTTTAGGAGGGGACAGCTTCTCCTTTTGTACTATACACTGCTTTTCGTAGTATTCCTGCGCTCCGCTGTGCTCTATTATGTTAATCTTGGCTCTGGAAATGGCAGCAATGTTGGACTCGGCACGTTATGTTGAGTTAGGCTACGTCTGATTAGGTTAGGTTTGGTCAGGTTAGGTCCGGACATCTTAGACTTTTGTGCTGAACACTGCAATACGGCGGAATTGGGCCCTCTAAGGTGGTCTAGTACATTCTTCTTCGCTCTTGGGAGGTTAGCAGCTGTGATGTAGGCACGTTGGGCTGAGTTAGGTACGCTTGGTACGGAAAGGCTAGAGTGGCTTTAACTATTGTGCTATACACCGCTTTTCGGATGATATCTGCTCTCCACTGCGCTCTAGTGTATCCTGCTTGGTTGCGGGGGGGCCAGTAATTGGTGTTCTATGCTCGTTAGTTTGAGATATTTTACGTTTGGGTATGTTACGGTTGGTTAGGATAGGCGGGGGTTGCTTCGACTTTTGCGGTATACACAGCTCTTCGGCGGATGTCTGCACTCTACTGTGCTGCATTATGCTCGGCTTGACTCTTGGAGCGCCAGCAACGGTAGTGTCGGCGCGTTACGTTGAGTTAGGCTACGTTTGGTTAGGCTAGATTACGTCAGGTTAGAATAGGGTATCTTTGACTGTTGTGCTTTACATTGCAATGCGGCGGATTTCTGCCCTCTACTGTGGTCGAGTATATTCTGGTTGGCTCTGTGGGATTCAGGAATTGCGGTCTAGGTACGTTGGGTCGGGTTATTTTGTGTTTGGTTATGTTATGTTTGGCTATGTCGGGCTAGGGTAGCTATGACTTTTGTGCTCTTCACTGCTATTCGGCGTATTCCTGCACTCCACTGTGATCTGATATGCTCAGCTTGGATATGGGAATGACTGCAAAGGTGGTCTCAGCACCTTATGCTGAGTTAGGCTACGTTTGGATGGTTTAGATTAGGCCAGGTTAGGGTAGGTTTTCCTTGTTTCTATGATTTGCTCTGAAATGCCACGGATTTCTGTGATCTACTGTGATGTAGTATATTCTGCTTGGCTTTGGCGAGATCAGCACTGGTGGTTTATGGTGGTCAGGTGAAGTTTGGTTACGTTTGGTTATGTTACGTTCGGTTGGGTTAGGAGAGGGTGGCTTTAACATTTTTGATGTAAACTGTTATTCGGCGGATTTCTGCACTCTACAGTGCTCCAATGTGTTCAGCTTGACTGCAGGAGCGCCAGCAATAGTGATATAGGCACGATACGCTGGGTTAGGCTACGTTTTGTTAAGTTAGGTTAGGACATGTTTGGTCAGTGTATCTTTGACCTCAGTGCTATACACTTCGTTTCGGTGGGTTTCCACTCTCGACATTGCTCTACTATGCTTTGCTCGAATGTCTCGACGCCAGCAATAGTGGGCTCGGCTCGCTAGGTTGAGTTATGTAACGTTTGGTTAGGTCAACTTTCTATGGTTTGGGTTTTTATTGCTTTGACAGTCTTGACATAGACCGTTTTTCGGCGGATTCCTGCGCTCCACATTGCTCCATTATACTCTGCTCGACTCTGGGGTGGCCAACGTCAGTGTTAGCTGCACGGTAGGTTGAGTTATGCTGCTTTTGGATTTATTACGGTTGGTTAGGACAGGAGCGGATAGCTTCGACTTTTGTGCTATACACTGATATTCGATGGGTGTCTGCACTCGAGTGTGATCTGATATGTTCTGCTTGGCCCTGAGGCGCCCAACAAAAGTGATCGCGGCTCGTTGTATTCAGTTAGGCTTCGTTCCGTTATGTTGCATTTGCTGTGGTTAGGAGTGGCTAGCTACGACGTTTGCGCTATACACTGTTATGCGGTGGATACATGCTCTCTACTGTGCTCTAATATGTACAGCTTGGCTCTGGAATAGTCAGCAACTGTGGTATCGGCACGCTACGTAGAGTTAGCCTACGTTGAGTTAGGTTAGATTAGGTAAGGTTAAGTTAGGTTATCTTCGACTTCTGAGATTTAAACTACTCTGCGGCGGATTTCTGCGCTTTGGTGTGTTCTAGTATACTCTGGTTGGCTCCGCGAGTGTCAGCAAGAGCGGTCTCAGCAAGAGCGGTCTCAGCACGTTTGGCCGGGATACGTTACGTTTGGTTATGCTATGCTTAGTCATGTTGGGCATGAATAGCTATGTCTTTTGTGCTATACACTGCTATTCGGTGGATCCATGTGCCCCACTGTGATCTGATATGCCCAGATTGGATTTCGGATAAACTGCGACAGTGGTCTCGGAACCCTATGCTGAGTTAGTCTACGTTTGGGTGGTTTAGGTTAGGTCGGCTTAGGTTAGGTTGTCTCTACTTTTGTGACTTGCACTGCAACGCCGCGGATTTCTCTGATCGACGGTGATCTAGTACAACTTACTTGACTCTGGTGAGGTTAGCAACAGAGGAGTAGGGTGGTTAGGTGGAGTTAGGTTACGTTTGGTTATAACAGGCTTGGTTGTGTTAGGAGAGGATAGCTTAAACTTTCTTGCTATACAGTGCTATTCGGTGGACTTCAGAGCTCCACAGTGCTCTGATACGTTCAGCTTTGCTCTGGAAAATGCAGCGATAGTGGTCTCTGCGCCTTATGCTAACTTACGCTACCACTGCGTGGGTCTGGTTAGGTCAGGTTACGACAGGTTATACTTACTTTTGTGCTTTACACTGCTACACCGCGGATTTCTGTGATCTACTCTGCTCTAGTATATTCAGCTTGGCTCTGGGGAGGCCAGCAGTACTCGCGTAGGGCGGTTAGGCGGAGTTAGGTTATGTTTCGTTATGTCACGATTGGTTAGGTTAGGAGAGGATAGCAAAGACTTTTTCGCTATACACTGCTATTCGGCAGATTTCTGCAGGCTACTCTGCTCTAAAATATTCAGCATGGCTCACGGTGTGCCAGCAATAGTGGTATCGGCACGTTACGTTGCGTTAGTCTACGTGTGGTTAGGACAGGTTTGGTCAGGTAAGGTTATCGTATCTACGAAATTTGGTCCATTCGGTGCTATTTGATGGCTTCCTGCGTTCCACTGTTCACTAGTGTGCACTGCTGGGCTCTGGGGTTCCAGTAATAGTGGTATCGGCACGTTAGGTAAAGTTCGGTTACGTTTGGTTTTATTACGCTCTGATAGGTTGAAATGGTATAGCGTCGTCTTTTTTGATATACACAGGTATCCGCTCGTATTTCTACGCTCTACATTGCTCTACTACACTCTGCTCGGCTCAGGGGAGGCCAGCAACAGTGGTGGCCACACGTTATGCTGAGTCAGGTTGCATTTGGTGGTGTTACAATTGGTTTGGCTCCTAGACGATAGCACTGACCTTTGTGCTATACACTGCTATTCGGTCGAGATCTACGTTGCATAGCTCTACCATACCCTGCTCGACACTTGGGCGGCCAGTATCATTGGTCCCGTCACGATAGGCTGAGTTACGCTACGTACGGTTCGGCTACGTTCATTGCGTTAGGTTAGGGTAGCTCAGACTTTCGTGGCATACATGGTAATTCACTGGTCTACTGAGCTCTGCTGTGCTCTACTGTATTCTGCTTGGCCCTGGAGTGTCCAACAATAGTGGTCACGGCTAGTTAGGCTGAGTTAGTCTTCGTTTGGTTAGGTTATATTTGCTTTGGTTAGGTTTGAAAAGGTTTGACTTTTCTGCTGTATACAGCGTTTCTATGTATTTCTGCTCTCTTCACTCCTCCAGTAAGTCCCGCTTGGAGATGACAGGAATAGTGGTCGCCTCACGTTAGATAGGGCAAGGTTACGTTTGGTTATGTTACGTTTGTTTGGGTTAGCTCTGGATAGCCTTGACTTTCGTGGCATAATCTGTTACTCGCAGATTTCAGCGCTAAACTATGCTCCGTTATGTTACGTTACGTCGCGTTTGGCTTGGTTACATTTGGTTATGTTTGAAAAGTTATATTCGACTTCTGTGCTATACACCGCTATACGGTTGGCTACTGCGCTCTAAATTGCACGAATATGTTCTACTCGGCTCTGTGGAGGGCAGCAATAGTCGTGTTGGCACTTTAGTGCGTGTTAGTTTGGTTACGTTTGGTTACGTTACGTTTGTCCTGGTTAAGATTGGATGGCTTCGACTTTTGCGGTGTACACTTAGACACGGTTGATTGCAGCGCTCTACTGTGCTTCAATACGTTCTGCTTGGCTCTGGACAGGCCAGCAAATGTGGCCTTGCCGCGTTATGCTGGCGTACCTTACGTTTGGCTTGGCTAGGTTAGGCTAGCTTTGGTAAGAGCGCTTATGACTTTTATGGTACACCCTACTATTCGGACAATATGTGCGCACTGCGTTGCTCCTCTAGACTCTGCTTGACGTTTGGTGTGGTTAGGGTAGGCTAAGTTTGGTTACGACGGCTGTGACGTTTGTCGTATACAATGATATTCGGCAGATTTCTGCGATTACTTTGCTGTAGTATATACAGCTTGGCTGTGGGGAGGCAAGAAATAGTGGTCTCGGCATGTTAGTTTGTGTTGGGATACGTTAGGCTATGTTACGCTAATGTGGATTAGTCTCCGATAGGTACGACTTTCGTGTTATACGCGGATGTTAGGCGGATTTCTGCCCTCTACTGTGCTCTAGTATATTCTACTTGGCCTACTGGAGTCCAGGAAAAGTGGTCGCAGCACGTTACGTTGAGTTAGCTACGCTGGTTAGGTTTTGTTGGTTTGGTTTAGGTTTGTGCAGCTAAGACTTTTCCGATATGCACCGCGGTTCAATGGATATCTGGGTCCTACTATCAACATATATGTTCTGCATGGCTCTGGAGAGGTCAGCAATCGTGGTCGCGGCACGTTATGTTTAGTTTGGCTACGTACCGTTAGGTTAGGTTTTGTCCGGTCAGGTTTGTATATCTTTGGCTTTTGTGCTATACACTGCAATGCTTTGGATTACTGGGCACTACTGTGCTCTAGTATATTCTACTTGGCCTCGGGAGTCATGAAATAGTGGTCTCGACAAGTTAGATTGGGTTATGATACGCTTGGTTATGTAAAGATTGTCTGAGTTGGTTAGGTTACATTTGACCTTCCTCCATACATTGCCTTCCTATGGACTTCTGCGCTCCACGCTCCTCTAATATGGTCAGTGCGGCGATGGGGAAGCCAGCAATAGTGGACTCGGCTCGTTAGGTTTAGTTAATATACGTTCGGTGTCGTTAGAATGGGTCAGGTTGGGATAGGGTATCTTTCTCTTTTGTGCTGTTCACTGATATTCGGTGGATTCCTGCGTTCTGCTGTTCTCAAATATGCTCTGCCTGGCTCCGGAGAGGCCAGCAATGCTGGTCTCGGCAAGTTAGGCGCAGTTAGGCTACGTACGGTTGGGTTATGTTCGCCTGGGTTAGGAATGGACAGCTTTGAGTTTCGTGGTTAGGTACAGCAATTCCGTGAATTCCTGAGCTCTGCTATGTTCTACTATAATCTGCTAAACTCTGGGGAGGCCAGCAACAGTGGTCGTGGCGCGATATGTTGAGTTGGGTTACGTTTGGTTGTGTTACGCTCGGATAGGTTGCGTAGGAAACGCAATGAAACGTGTGATAGGGCACTGCAAGGCGCAGAAGTCCATAGAAGAGCTGCGTGTAGCATAAAGGTCAAATATATCCTAACATAAACCAATGTATCCTAACCTAACCAAACGTAACATGTCTCAACCTAACGTGGTGCGATCACTATTGCTGACCTTCCCAGAGCCAAGCAGAACATATGAGAGGGGAGTGGGCCGCAGAAATCCATAGAACCGCATCGTACAGCAAAAGAGTTGACGCTACCCAAACCTAACCGAAGCTAACGTAACCTAACCGAACGCAGCCAAGCGCAACATAACATGCCTCTACCGCTATTGCAGGCCTATCCAGGGCCAAGCAGATTACAGTAGGGCACAATAGAGTGCAGAAATCCACCGAACAACAGTGTACAGCACGAAAGTAGAAGTTATCATTTCCTAACCAAAGGAAACGTAACATAGCCATACGTAACCTACCTCAGCCTAAAGTGCGGCGACCACTATTGCTGGCATCGCCAGAGCCCAATACAAAACAATACAGCACAGCAAAGCGCAGAAATCCGCCGAATCACGGTCTATGCCAAGAGAGTCAAAGCTGCCCA
>NW_016910070.1:0-300 GCF_001483705.2 Eufriesea mexicana
AGATATATCATCTGGCAAGTAGATGGCTGTACTTGCCATTGGATTGAAGGCGACAGGCAATCTGATCGCGAAGCTGTGACAGCTTATAGATTTTGAATAGACTTATTCTGTAGCAAGAAGATGGCTGTACTTGCCACTGGATTGAATGGGTTTGGCGATCTATTAGCCAAGCTATAGCAGTTTATAGATTTTGAATAGACCTTTTCTCTGGTAAGTAGATGGCTGTACCTGCCATTCGATTACAGGCGTTAGGCGAGATAATCACCTAGCTATGGCAGCTTATAGGCTTTGAATAGACTT
>NW_016910071.1:0-612 GCF_001483705.2 Eufriesea mexicana
ACGAATTTTGCACGCAGATTCTATAGTATTGCAATGGCTATATCATGCCTATAGTATTTTTCCTATTTATTTACACAAGTGGGTTTGCTCACCACGATATTAGTCGAAAATGTCAATAAGATTGAATTTTCCAGCCAGATTCCATAGCATTGCAGGGGCTATAGCACGCCAATAGAATCTTTCCTCCATATTTATGAAAGAAACGTAGCTCACCACGATATGAGTCGAAAATGTCAATAAAAATGTATTTTCCATCCAGATTCTATAGCATTGCTATGCCCATAGCTCGCCAGTAGAATCTTTCCTTCATATTTACGCAAGAAAGGTAGCTCACCAAGATATTAGTCGAAAACGTCAATAAAATTGTATTTTCCAGCAAGATTCTATAACATTGCAATGGCTATGGCACGCCAATAGAATCTTCCCATCTTATTTATGCAAGAAAGTTAGGTCACCACGATATTAGCCGAAAACGTCAATAAAATTGTATTTTCCAGCAAGATTCTATAACATTGCAATGGCTATGGCACGCCAATAGAATCTTCCCATCTTATTTATGCAAGAAAGTTAGGTCACCACGATATTAGCCGAAAACGTCAATAAAATTGAATT
>NW_016910071.1:676-1016 GCF_001483705.2 Eufriesea mexicana
CAAGAAAGTTAGCTCACCACGATATCAGTTGAAAATGACTATAAAAACGAATTTTGCACGCAGATTCTATAGAATTGCAATGGCTATATCATGCCTATAGTATTTTTCCTCCTTATTTACACAAGTGGGTTTGCTCACCACGAAATTATTCGAAAATGTCAATAAGATTGAATTTTCCAGCAAGATTCCATAGCATTGCAGTGGCTATAGCGCGCCAATAGAATCTTTCCTTCATATTTATGCTAGAAAGATAGCTACCACGATATTAGTCGAAAATGTCAATCAAAATGTATTTTCCATCCAGATTCAATAGCATTGCAACGGCTATAGCTCGCCAATA
>NW_016910072.1:0-388 GCF_001483705.2 Eufriesea mexicana
ATGTAAGATTCTATTGGCGTGCTATAGCCATTGCAATTCAATACAATCTGTCGGAATAATTCAATTTTATTAACATTTTCGACTAATATCGTGCTGAGCTAACTTTCTTGGGTAAATAAGGAGGATAGATATTATTGGCGTGTTGTAGCCATTGCAATGCTATATATTATGGCTTAAAAATTCAATTTTATTGATATTTTCGACTAATATCGTTGTGAGCTTTCTTTCATGCATAAATAAGGAGGAAGCATTCTATTTGCGCGACATAGCCATTGCAATGCTCTAGAATCTGGCTCGAGAATTCTACTTCATTGACATTTTCGAATAATATCGGGGTGTGCTAACTTTCTTGCATAAATAAGCAGGAAAGATTCCATTGGTGTGCTTT
>NW_016910073.1:0-23824 GCF_001483705.2 Eufriesea mexicana
ACTGTTAATTGTAAATATTTCCAGTCATACACGTTCTATGCATTAATTATTCCAGAGTTGCTGCGGAATTAATGTCATAAGTGGAAAAATTAATGCAACGGCAGCACAACTGTCGTAATTGCTCTTCTCAGTACGTTTTCGTAAATGCCTAAAGTGTCGAGCATTAATGGGTCCGCCATTTGCCATTCTAGAATTGCTACAAAACTTACATCACTGTGCAGAATTATCGAATGACTACACTGCTCTGATTATGGACTTGCCAAATACGGCACTGCCAGTTGCAAATAACTATAGCCGCACTTGACATATGCATTAATTGTACTAGCACTTGCGCGGGGTTCTAGTCCTCATGGAACCAACGAATTCATCGGCTACAGTTCCTGCATGTAATGAGCGCCGTACTGCCAATTGTATATTATTACAGACATATATGAACTACACATTGATAAATCTAGAACTACTGTTGAATTTATATCATCAGAGTGCAAATAAATCAGATATCTGTAGTAGTGTAATGATGGATGTGCACAGTAATGTTGGAACATGTGTCAATGTCTCCAGCGAAAATTGCTTTGTCCGTTGACCATACCACGATTGCTGATGGTCTTAGATTCTCAGCGAACAGATTAATCCAGCGGCTATAATATTGCGTAGACGGCTACACTCAGAATATATTATAATTTGTCAATAACACTAAAGATATCTGTTGTATCCGTAGGTCACTCTAGAACTGCTATGGAGCCTAAATCGTCGGGGAACGAATTAATCCAACGGCTATAGTCCTCCGTAGGTGGATGTAACAAATATCGTACTGACAATTGTAATTATGCCTAGCCGTAACTGATCTACACATTTCAATTCTGAAGATGCTGATGAACGTAATTCTTCAGGAAGAACATAATAAAATGGCTGCAGAATAGCCGTAATATTTGTACTCACCGCTCTTTTGACACATGTCAATGCCTCCAGCGATATTTCTTCCCTCCGTTGGTGAATCTACAATTGCTGTACGACTTAGATGGTCGTCAAATGTATTAATGCAATGTATAAGACATTGTGTAGACGTCTACACTCAGTAATGTATTGCCACTTGTCAGAGCCTCTAAAGATATTTGTAACATCCGTTGTGCATTCTAGATTTGCTGTGGAATGTGCATCATCAGTTGGCATATGAATCCAGCGCCCACAGTACGGTGATGATGTCTGTAATCAGTACTGCGTAGTCAATTGTTAATGTCGCAAGCGATGGCGGATCTGTCATTGGTTGTTCTAGTTGTCCTATAGAATTCAAGTCATGAGTGACCAAATCTTTCAGACGGCTGATGTGCTCTGCTGATGTTTGCACTCATTAAGGCATAGGCATCGCTGAATGTCTTCAGCGGCAATTGCTTTGTCCATTGATCATTCTGCAATTGCCGAGGAACATAGATTGTCAATGAAGCGATTAATGCAATAGCTATAGTTTTGTGTAGATGGCAACACGCTGTACAGAGTTGGCATACGTCAACATCACAACAGACAAATGATCCATCCACTTATCATTCTAGGATAGCTGTAGAGCTTAAATCATATGTCGACATAATAGTCCAGCGGCCGCAGTGCTATTGTGGTAGATATAATATGCACAGTACCGTCTATTGTATATGTCTGCGTCCATAAATGGTCCGTGCATTGATTATGCTAGAATCTCAATGGGAATTAAATCATCACCGAGAAAATAAATCCAACGGTTGCATTACTGCGATGGTGGCTGCACTCAGTAACTTTAGGTCAATTGTTAATACCTCGAGCTATAACGGATGTATCAGTCGTCAATCTATAATTGCTGTCGAACCTAAATCATCACTTAACCGGCTAATCCAACGTCTACAGTGCACTGTTGAGGAATGCACTAAGAACTGTACGATTATTTGTAAATGTCTCCAGTCATGACCGTGCAATAAATTTATTATTCTAGAATTGTTGCTAAATATAAATTAGCAGTGGTCAAATGAGCCCAACTACCGAGTACTGTAATACTGTATATACTGTAATGATGGCAGTACTGAGCCCTATTTCGTCAACTTCTGACGCCTCGGGCTATTCCTGATAAGTCCATTGTGATTCTAGACTTTCTATAGATTCTGAATCATTAACGAACGGGCTAGTGCAACGGCTACAGCGCACTTTTGGAGGGTCCACTATGTACCGTACTGGCAATTGTAAATATCTGTAGCCATAACCGTACTATAGATTGGTTATTCCAAAATTGCTCTTCAACTTAATATGTCAGTGAGCAAATTAGTCCAATGGCTAAAGTATTGTGATGATTGCTATACTAAGTACTGTTTCGTAAGTTGTTAATGCCTCGAAGTACAACCGATCAGACTTTTGTCATTCTAGAATTGCTCCAGTATCTGCATCACCATGGACGGCTTTAATTCGGCTGCTACAGATCCCTATTGACGTGTGTACTAAAAACCGTACCGTCAATTGTAAATACCTGTAGACATAACCGTGCATACATTGATTATCCTAGAAATACTGTTTAACTTAAGTTAGCAGTGAGCAAGTTAATCCAATGGCAAAGGTACTCTGATGATTGCTGTACTCAATACCGTTTCTTCCGTTGTTAATGTCTCGAAGTACAAAGGATAAGCATTTTGTCATTCTAGAATTGCCATAGGTTATAAATGATCATTGATCAGGTCAATCCAGCGGCTGCGGTACTCTATTGGTGGAGGTACCATCTACCTTACCGGGAATTGTAAATAGCTTTTGCCACGTCTGATACATACATTGATTATTCTAGAACCTCTGCCGAAATTAAGTCATCATTGATAAGATTCTTGCAATGGCTACAGTACTGTGACGATGGCTGCGTATAGTACGGAGTTGTCAGTTGTTAATAACTGGAGCTATAACGGATCTTTTGTTTCTGATTCCAGGATTGCTACAGAACACATATCATTATTGAACATATCAGTACAGAGGCTTCAGTTATCCGCCGATAGACGTTCTAGGAATCCTTCTGTTAATTGTAAATGTCCCTAGACGTAACCATGTTATGCATCGACTACCCTAAACCTGCTCCTGAGTTTAAAACGCCTGTGAACTGTTTAATCAAGCGACTACTGTAATTTATCGGCGGATGTACCAAGAACCGTACTGGGAATTGTTAATGTCAGCAGCCGTAACTAATGTATGCATTGATTATTCTAGAAATGCTTTGGAATTTAAGTCGTCATTGCAGATATTAATCAAATGGCTGCGATACAGTAGCGATGGCTGCACTCAGTACGGTTGTGTCACACGTTAATTTCCCGAGCAACAACGAATGAGTCTTTGTCAGCATAGAATCGCCATATAACATAATCAGCATTGAAAGGGATATTCCAACGGCTACGGTGCTCTGTTCATGGTTGCACTAACTACAGTACTGTCACTTGTATATGTCTCTAGTCATAACAGAACCGTATATGGATTATTCCAGAATTGCTGCTAAACATGAACTATCCGTCAAGAAATAATTAAGACGTATTAACAACTGTGATGATGGCTGTACTCGGTACTTTTTCCTTAATTTCCAATGTCTCGAGCTATATCGGATTTGTCCCTTGTTACACCAGATCTGGTATAGAATCTGAATCAGCATTGAACAGGTTATTTCAACGGCTACAGTGCAATGCTGATAGAGGTAATTGTGAATATCTGTAGCCATAACTGTACTATACATTGATCATTCTGAACATACTTTGGAATTCAAGTAATCACTGGATTGATAAATACAACGGCTACAGTGTCCTCTTGGAGGATGCACCAACTACCGTACTTGGAATTGTAAACGTCTCCAGCTTTAACTGATGTATACATTGATTATCCTAGCAGTACTGAGAAAATTATATCATCACTGTGCAGATAAATCCAAACGATACCGTGCTCTATAGGTGGATGTACCGACGAACGTACTGGGAATTGTAAATGTCTTTAGACGTAGCTGACGAACACATTGATTAATCAAGAACCACTGAGGTATTTAATTCGGCAGTGAACAAACGAATCCAACGATTACAGTGCCCTAACGATGACTTCAAAACGTCTCCAGCTTTAACTGACGTATACATTGATTATCCTAGCAGTACTGAGAAAATTATATCATCACTGTGCAGATAAATCCAAACGATACCGTGCTCTATAGGTGGATGTACCGACGAACGTACTGGGAATTGTAAATGTCTTTAGACGTAGCTGACGAACACACTGATTAATCAAGAACCACTGAGGTATTTAATTCGGCAGTGAACAAACGAATCCAACGATTACATTGCCCTAACGATGACTTCAGTGAGCATTGTGCTGTCAGACCCTTGTCATTCTCAAATTCCAATAGAATTTGTATCATCACAGCACAGATAGACACAACAACTGCAGTGCTCTATTTGTGGATGTAACAACTTCCATACTGGGAACTCTAAGTGTCTCTAGCCGTAACTGATGTATACATGGATTACTCTTGAACTACTATGGAGTTAACTTCATTAGTGGACAAACAAATCCAACGGCTACAGTACCGCTATAAGGACTGTACTAAGCACTGTGATGACAATTGTTACTATCCCGATCGGTTTTGGTGCTGTCTTTTGACATTCCAGTGTTCACAGGGAATATAAATCATCATTGAGCAGACCAATCTCACCGATACGGTGCTCTGTAGATGGATGTCCTAGGAAACGTACTACCAATTGCAAATACCTCTAAGCATACCCGTATATTACATTGATAATTCTAGACTCGCCGTGGAATTTAGATCATCAATGACCGAATTATTCCATAGCCTACGTTACACTGATGATTGCTGCACTCAGTCCTGCTATGTAAATTATCAATGCCTGGAAATGTAATGGATCTCTGATTAGCCAATTTAGAATTGCTATAAAATACATAGCTTCGCTGAAAACAATAATCCATCCGCTACGGTGCTCTCTTAGTGTATGCACTGAGTACCGTACTGTCAATTGTGAGCATCCCTAGCCACTACCGCGGTATGCATGGAATTTAAATAATCAATGGACAAAATAATACGACGAATAGTATACTGCGATGTTGGCTGTACTCAGTACTGTGTTGTCAATCTCTTATGTCTCGTGGGTCAATAGATCTACCTACATTCATTCTAGAATTGGTGTAGAATGTAAATCATCCGTGAACGGATCAATAGGACGGTGACATATCTCTGTTGATTGTTGTACCACCTACCACATTTTCAACTGTAAATACCTCTAGACGTTCCCATTCTCTGCAATGACTATTCTAGAGCTTCTGCGGAACTTAAGTCACGAATGTGCAAATTGTTCCAACTGCTACAGTGCAGGCATAATGGCTGCACTCAGTACTATGTTGTCAATTGTTAATACCGCGAGGAATAATGGATCTGTGCTATTACATTCTAGAACAGCTGTAGAATGTAAGCCACCAGTGAACAGATTAACCCTACGGCAGCAGTGCCCTGTTGGTTGACGTAATTTGTAACGCTCTGCCAATTGCATATATAACCAGGCGTCACTGTACTATAAACAGTTTATTCTAGACATATCTCTGTTGATTGTTGTACCACCTACCAGATTTTCAACTGTAAATACCTCTAGACGTTCCCATTCTCTGCAATGACTATTCTAGAGCTTCTGCGGAACTTAAGTCACGAATGTGCAAATTGTTCCAACTGCTACAGTGCAGGCATAATGGCTGCACTCAGTACTATGTTGTCAATTGTTAATACCGCGAGGAATAATGGATCTGTGCTATTACATTCTAGAACAGCTGTAGAATGTAAGCCACTAGTGAACAGATTAACCCTACGGCAGCAGTGCCCTGTTGGTTGACGTAATTTGTAACGCTCTGCCAATTGCATATATAACCAGGCGTCACTGTACTATAAACAGTTTATTCTAGAATTGCGGCGGAATTCACGACATCAGTGAAAAATGGAATCCAACGGATACGATATAGTGATCATAACTGTGCTCACTCCTGCTATGTCAACTGTTAGTAGCGATACGATGCATTATTCATTTGCCACCCAGTAATTGCTATAAAATATTAATCGTCATTGAACAGTCTAATCCAACGGCTACAGTGCCCTGCTGCTGGATGTACTAAGTGCTGCAGTGTTAGTTGCAAATTCCTCCACCCACATCCGCGCTATGCATTGAATGTTCTAGAATTGTTGTAGAACTTACATCGCCAGTGGACAAATTATTCCAACGTCTACTTCTCTTTGATGATGGCTGGACTCAGTCCTGCTATGTAAATTGCCAATGACTGACGATATAATGGATAGGTTATACGGCATTCTGGAATTAGTACATAATCTGTTTCATCATTGAAAATGTCAACCCAACGGCTTCTACGCGCTGCTGATGGAAGTACTAAGTACCGTTGTGTCAATTGCAAATTTATCCGGACATAAGCGTACTGCACATTTATTATTCCAGGATGGCAGTTAAATTTATATCTCCATGCAAAAAAATAGTACAAGGAGAACGGTAATGTCGGGATGGTTGCAATCAGTACTGCGTTGTCATTTGTTTATATCTCGAGGGACAACGGATCATTCTACTTTCAATCTTTAATTGGTGTAGAATATGTATCATCAGTGAACAGATTAATAGAACGGCAACAAAGCCCTGTTGGTATATGTACTATGTACCGTACTGACAATTGTAAATGTCAAAGCCATATCCGTTCTATGCATTGACTACACTGGAATTGGTTTGGAATTTATATCATCAGGGAACAAAGTGGCCCAACTGCTTCAGTACCATGATGGTGGCTAACGTCAGTACAGTATTGCCAAATGTCAATATCACTACAGATACATGATCTATATGTTGATCATTCTAGAATCGCTATACCGCATAGATCATCAGTGACCAGATAAGTCCAACGGCTGCGTTGCCCTCATGACGGCTTTACACAGCAGACTATTGAAAAACGTCAATGTCTCCAGAGGCAATTGCTCAACCCATTGATGGTTGAACAGTTGCTGAAGAACATGGATAATCCGTGAACGGATTATTTCAATGGCTAGGGTATAGTTTAGACGGTTAGGCTCAGTATTGTATAGTCGTCTGTCAATAAAAATACCGATGTACTATCTATCCACTGATCATTCTCGAATTGCTACATGGTTTACATAATCAGCGATCATACTAAGCCAACGGCTGCAGTTCTCTTTTGATGGACACTCCAACTACCGCACAAGGAATTACGGATATCGCTAGCAGCGACACGAGTATACATTAATTATTCTAGAACAACTGTGGAATTGTAGTTACCAGTGAACATAATAGTCCAACGGTTAAGGTAGTGCGATGTTGGCTGTACTCATTACCCTTTCGTCAATTGTCAATACCTCGAGCGATAATGGTTCGGTCCATTGTCATTCTGAAATTGCAATAGAATATTGAACATTACTGAACAGATAATTTCAACTGCTACTGGGCTCTATTGGTGGATGTAACAAATACCGTTCTGGGAACAGTAAACATCTTTATCCATAAGTGTTGCGTACCTTGATTACTTTAGAGCTACTATGAAATTTAAATCATCAGTGAATAGAGGAATCCACTGGTTGCAATATTCGTACGATGGCTACACAGTAATGTTATGCCAATTGTAAACGTTTCGAGAAATATCGGGACAGTGCTCTGCTATTCTAGAATGGCAAGGTAACTTAAATCGTCACTGAACAAGTTATTCCAACGGCTACGGTGCTCTGCTTGCGGATGTACCGGCTGCCGTAATGAGAGTTATACGTGTCACAATACGTAACTGTTGTCTACATAGATAATTATAGAGATACTTTGGTATATATATTATCACTGGCCAGTTTGGTCCAATGGCTACAGTGCTCAATTGGTACATCGACTAAGGAATGTACTTAAAATTCTAAATGTCTCTAGACATAATCGTACTATACATAGGTAATTCGATACTTGTCATGTAACATATATCATCAGTGAACAAATTGTTGCAGCCGCGACAGTTCTGTGGTGATGGCTGTACTCACTACTGTATCGTCAGATGTTAATATCTCGGGCGATAGAGGGTCAGTCCTTTGCCATTCTAGAATTGCAATATCAAATTGTTGCAGCCGCGATAGTTCTGTGGTGATGGCTGTACTCACTACTTTATCGTCAGATGTTAATATCTCGGGCGATAGAGGGTCAGTCCTTTGCCATTCTAGAATTGCAATCTAATTCATATCCTCAGAAAGCAGATTAATCAATTTGCTGCAGTGCTGTGATGATGGCAGCAAACAGTGCCATTGTGGCAATTTTATTACCTTGTGCTGTAGCGGATGTGTCTTTTGTCACTCTAGGGTTCAGATAGAATCTGCATCATAATTGATCTGGCTTTTACTGCGGCTACAGTGCTCTTTTGAGGGATGCACTAAGTACCGTACTACCAATTGTAAATATCTGTAGCTATAACCGTACGGTACATTGATATTTCTAGAATTGCTGATTAAGCTAAGTTATCAGGGAACAAATTATTCCAACGGTTAAAGCAGCGTGAACGTGAATGGACTCATAACCGTTTCGACTATTGTTAATATAGAGAGCTATAACTGGTCAGACCGCTGCCGCTCCAGAATTGCAATAGCACTTAAATCGTGACTGAACAGACTAATACAATGGCTACAGTGCCCAATTGGTGAATGTAGCAACTACCGTACCGGCAATTGTTAATGTCTCTAGTCATATCTGTGTATATATTGGTTATAACAGAACTGCTGTGGAATTTGTATCATCAGAGAACAGCATAATCCAATGGCTGCAATAATGTGATAATGGCAGTGCTCAGTGCATACATCTAAGGCAAATGTTAATATCTTGAGATAGAACGGACCTGCCTTTTGTCATTCTGGAGTACCTGCCGAATATACGTAACCATTGAAAAGGTTAATGGAACTGTTAAAGTGCTCCGTTGACATATGTAATGTGTACCGTACTGTCAGATGCAAATATCTCTAGCCATAACCGTACTATACGTTTGCTACTCTAGAGTAGCTGTTAAAATTAAATAAGTGAACAAATTGTTATAAACCCTACAGTACGGTCATGTTATCTGTACTCAGTACTGTTTCGTCAATTGTTAATGCCTCGAGCAATAATGGGCTGGTCCTGTGCCTTCCCAGAAGTGTAATAGGATATGAAGCATCATATTGAACAGCTTAATCGAACGTCTACAGTGCAACATTGAATGATGTCACAACTACACTACCGGGTATTGTTAATACCTCTAGCCATAACTGATATATACCTTGATTACTCTAGAAGTCCGGTGAAAGTCTGTTCTTCACTGAAAAGAATAATCCAACGGCTGCTGTGCTCTGTTGGTGGACGTACCAACTACCGTACTGGGAATTGCAAATATCTCTTTCCATAACTGATGTATGCATTGATAATTCTAGAACTACTGTGGAAAATTAATCATCACATAACAGAAAAATCCAACGCGGGCAGTGCTCTGTTGGTCGATGTACCGACCACCGTCCTGGGAATTTCAATTGCACCACGACACAGCTAATGTATACATTGATTATCCTAGAACTAGTGTGGAATATAAATCATTAGGAACAGGTTATTCCAACAGAAGCCGTACTGTGATTATTGCTGAGCACAGTATAGTTATATATATAGTAAACTTCTCCTGCTCCAACGGACCAGCCTCTCGCCATTCTAGAATTGCCATGGAACACAGACCATGACTGAAGAGTTTAATATATCGGCTACCGTGCACTGTCGATGCATGTAATATGCACCGTACTGTCAACTGTAAATATCTCTAGCCATAACCAAACCATACATTGATTATTCTAGAATTACAGTTAACCGTAAGTTATTAGTGAACAAATTAGTCCAACGGCTATAGTACTAAGGTGATGGCTGTGCTCAGTACCGTTTTGTCAATTCTTAATATCCCACGCGATAATGGTGCATTCCTATGACGTTCCAGAATTGAATTAAGTTATTGGTCATCACTGAACGTACTAATGGAACGACTAGAGTGCTCTATCGGCGGACGTACCAGCTACCGTCCTGGGAATTCTAATTATCCCTAGCCATGACTGACGCATACATTGAATATTCTTGAACTACTGAGTAATTTAAATTGCCTCTGAACAGATTCATTCAACGTCTATAGTGCTCTGTTGGTTTATACACCAACTACAGCACTGGGAACTCTAAATATCTCTAACCTTAACTGACGTATACTTCGATTATCGTAGAATGACAGTGGAATTTAATCCTTCAGGAACATGTTTATCCAACCGCTGCATTACTGTGGTCATTACTGTGCACGGTACATTTATTTAAGTAGTAAATATCTCGAATTATAACGGATAATTCTTTTGCCATTGTAGAATAGCCATAGGACCTATGCCATTACAGAAGGGGTTAGGCGAACGGCTACAGAGCTCCGTTGAAGGATGTATCATGTACCGTACTGTCAGTTGTAAATATCTCCATCCATAACCGTATTGTACATTGATTATTCTGGAACAGCCGTTAAAATTAAATTATGACTGTACAAATTAGTGATACATGTAAAGTACTGCGTTGATGCCTGTACTAAGTTCTGTGTTGTCAGTTACTAACATCTCGAGCCGTAATGGATGAGTGTTTTGTCATTCCAGGGTTGCAATATGATATAAATCATCATTGAGCAGATTACATCAACGGCTACTCTGCTCTGTTGTTCAATGTATCGTGTACCCTACTGCCAACTTTAAATATCTCTAGTAATGACCTTTCCATACGTTGATTATTCTATACCTGCTTTGGAATTTAAATCATCAGTGAACAAATTAATCGAACGGCTAGAGTTCAGTGGTATTGCACGTACTCAGTACTGTGTTGTCAGTTGTTAATGTCTCGGGCGATAATGGGTCTGTCTCATGTCACACGATATTTGCAGTGTAATTTACATCACTAAACAGATTATTCCAACGACTATAGTGTTCGGTGGACATACCAACTATCGGAGTGTGAATTGTTAATACCTATAGGCACAGCTGGTGTATACATTGGTTATTCTAGAAGTACTGTGGAACCTATATTATTACTGAGCCGATCAATACGACCGTTACAGTGCCCTATTGGTGGACGTAATAACTACCGTAGTCGGAATTGTAGATACCACTCGCCATATCTGACGTGTACATTGATTATTCTAGAACTACAGTGGAATTTATGTCGTCAGTGAGCAGATTTCTCCAACGGCAACAGTACTTTGACGATGGCTGATCTCAGTACCGCTACTTCAATTGTTATTAACTGGAGCTTTGACGGATATCTCTTTTGTCACTTTAGGTATGCCATAGAATATAAGTCACCATTCTACATACTAATCCATCGGGTACTGTGCACTGTTGTGGGATGTACTAAGTACCTTTCTGTCAATTCTAAATATCTATAGCCACAACTGTAGTATACGCTAATTGTTCTATTATTGCAATTAAATTTAAGTTTTCAGGGAACAAATTAATCCAACCGTTATAGTACCGTTATGATGGCTGTACTCAGTACTCTTTCGGCAATTGTTAATGGCTCCAGCGAAGGTGGGTTAGTCCATCATTCTAGAGTTGCAGTAGATCATGACTCATCACTTAACTGATAATTTGCATCATCAGTGAACAAGCTATTCCAGCGGCAACTCTTCTGTGATGGTGGCTGTACTAAGTATTCCTTCGTCAATTGTTAATGCCTCGAACGGTAATAGCTCATTCCGTTGCCATTCTAGAGTTGCAATAGAATTCATATCATCGGAGGACAGATTAATCCAACGGCTGCATTACAGTGATGTCGGCCGTACTCAGTGCCGTTATTGCAATCGTTAGTGTCTCGGGCTTTAACGGATCACCCTTTTGTCATTCTTGGGTTGCAATAGAACCAACATCATCTTTCAACATGTCCTTTCTACGGCTACAGTGCCCTGTTGATGGATGTACTATGAACCGTACTGTCAATTGAAAATACCTCCGTCCGTAACCATGCTATACATTGTTTACTCTAGACTTGCTTTGGAATTCAAATCACCAGTGGACAAATTAATCCAACGGCTAGAGTATGGTGATGATTGCTGTACCTATCACGCATTCGTAACTTGCTAACGTTTTGAGCGATAATGAGTCACTGCTTTGTCATTCTAGAATCGCAATAGAACATTTATCGTCACTAAGCAGGAAAATCCAATGGCAAAAGTACTCAATTGTAGAATGCATCAACTACGGTACTGGGTACTTTAAATATCTCGAGCCGTAACCGTACTGTACATTGATTACTTTTGACTTGCTTTGGCATGTACATCATATGTGAAAAAATTAATCCACCGGCTACAGTAATGCGATGATGCCTGGACTCAGCATTGTGGCGCCAGTTGTTTATATATCGAGCTACAACGGATCTGCCTCTTGCCACTCTAGAATTGCTATGGAACCTACATCATCACTTAACAGGCTAATTCATCGGCTACAGCGCTCCGTTGACGGCTGTACTAAGTACCGTACTATAAATTTTAAGTATCAGTAGCCATAACTGTAATATACGTCGATTATTCTAGAATTGTTATTGAACTTAAGTTGTCAGTGAAGAAATTAGACCAGCGTTTAATGTACTGCGATGGTGGATGTTCTCGGTACTGTTTTGCCATTTGTTAGCGTCTCTAGCGATAATGGGCCAGTCCTTTGTCTTTCTACAATTGAAATACAATTTGTTTCATATCCCAACTCCTTACTCCAAAGGCTAAATTGCTATATTGGTGGATATACCAGCTGCTGTACTGGCAATGGAAAATATCTCTAGCCATAACCGTCCAAACATTGATTACTCTAGAATATCAGATAAATATAAATAATAAGTGAAAAATTATTCCATTGGCAAAAGAACCGTTGTGATTACTGTACCCAGAACGGTACATCGATTGCTAATGACTCTACCTATAACGGATACGTCGTTAGTCATTCTGGAATTGCTATAGGACCTATGTCATTATCGAAGTGTACAATCCAGCGGTGAATGTGCTCTGTTTGAGGGATGTACTAGCCACCGTACAGGGAACTGTAAATATCTCCAGCCATAACCGTACCATATATTGATTACTAGAGTCTGGGTTTGGAGACTACATCACTAGTGAGCAAATTGTTCCATCGGCTGCAGTACCGTGGTGTGGCCTGTATTCATTACAGTTTCGACGATTGTTAGTGTCTCGAGCGGTATTGGGTCAGTCCTTCGTCTCTCTAGATTGGCAACAGAAGTTGAATCATCACTGAGCAGCTTAATCGATCGAATACATTGCTATATTGTGGGATGAACCAACTACTCTACCGGGAATATTAAATAACTCTATCCATATCGGATGTATGCCTTAATTTTTCTAGAACAGCTGTGGAATTCGTACCATCATTGAACAGATCAGTCCGTCGGTTACAGTACTCTAATTGTGGTCGTACTGACAACCGTATTGTCAACTGGAAATATCTCTAGCCATGCCCGTACTATACTTTGTTTGTCCTAGAGTTGAAGGTAAACAAAAATCATAAGTGAGCAAACTAGTCCAACAGTGAGAGTACCATGATGATGGCTGTACTCAGTGCTGTTTCGTCAACTGTTAATGTCTCGAGTGACAATGCGCCAGCCCTTTGTCATTCTTGAATTACAAAAGTATCTAAATCATCACTGAACAGATTCATCTAAAGTACAGTCATGGTGGCTGTACTCAATCCTGTATATTCAATCTCTAACACCCAGAGGATCACTGGAACTGTACCTTGCCATTCTAGAAATGTTGTAGGATTTAAATCCTAATTGAACATAGCAATGCTTCGGCTACTGTGGGATATTGTTTGATATAATGGGTACGATACTGCTAATGGGAAATTTCGCAAGCCGTAACCGTAATATATGTTGGATATTACAGTTTAGCTTTGGAATTTACATCTTCTGCGACAATGTAGTCCAACGGCAACGTTACAGTTATCATGGCAGTACTCAATACTGTGTGGCCAATTTTTAGTGCCTCCAGGCTTACTGGATCTGTATTTTGTCATCCTAGTATTGATATAGTACTTTAGTCGTAATTGAACGGATTAACACAACGTCTAGGTGCTATATTGGTGGATATAACAAGTACCGCACTGTGGACTGGAAATATCTGAAGACATATCTTTAGTATACATTGATTGCTGCATAATTGATATGAAATTTACATCCTCAGTGAACAAAGTACTCAAATTGCGACATTAGCATTATGATTGCTGTGCTCAGTACCGTGTTGCCAATTTGTAATATTTGGAGGTCCAATGAATCCGCATATTGTCATTCTTGAATTGCTATAGAATTTGAATCATAATTGAACAGACTAATCGTTCGAATAAAGTGGTGTAATTGTAGATATAATGGGTACCGTACAGTCAGTAGGGAATATCTCAAGCCATAACCGTAGAATACATGGACTATTACAGTATTGCTTTGGAATTTGCATCCTGAGTGAACAAAGCAGTCTAACGGGAACATTACTGTCATGATGGCAGTGCTCAGTACGGTGCTGACACTTTTTAATGTCTCGAGGTGCACTGGGTATGTATATTGTCATTCTAGAATTGTTATAGTATTTAAATCACCACTGAACAGTATAATCCACCGGCTACATTGATATATTGGAAGATTTAGTATGTACCGTGGAGATAATTGGAAATGCCTCGATATGTAACCGTGATATACATTGGTTATTCAGGACACAGCTTCGGAGTTTACATAATCAGTGAAAAAAGTAGTCCAACGCAGTCGTTACAGTGATTATGGATGTAATCGGTACAGTGCTGTCAATTTTTAATACCTGGAGGCTCACTGGACCTGTACTTTGTCATTCTGGAATCGTTACAGTACTTAAATCATAATTGAAGGGATTAATCCAACGGTTATAGTGCTACGTTGGCGGATATGACAAGTATCGTACGGTCAATAAGAAATATCTCAACCCAAAAACGTAATGTACATTGATTACTACCGAATTACTGTGGAATTTACATCCTCAGTGAACATAGTAGTCCAACTGAGAGACCGCAGTGACTATGGCTGTGTTCAATACTATATTGTCTGTCTTTAATACCTCGAAGCTGACTGGAAATGTATTTCGTCATTCTAGAGTTGTTATAGAATTGAAATCACCATTGAACCGATTAATCCATCGGCTACTGTGCTATATAGGTGGATATAGAGTGTACCGTTCTGTCAGTAGGAAATGTCTCATGTCACATGCGTAATATGCGTTCTTTATTCCAGACTTGCCCTGGAAATTACATACTCAGCGAACAAAGCAGTCCGACGGAAACATTATATTGACGATAGCTGTAATCAGTTCTGTATTTTCAATCCTTAACACCTCGAGGCTCACTGGAACCCTATTCCGGCATTCTAGGATTGTTATAGAATTTAAATCATATTTGAACATATTAAACCTTCGCCTACTGTTGTATATTGGTAGATATAATAACTACCGCACTTGCAATAGGAAATATATCAAGCCATAGCCGCAATATACATTGATTATTCCAGGATTGCATCGGAACTTAAGTCCTGAGTGAACAAAGTGCTTCAACGGGAACAATACTGTGATGATGGCTGCACTCAGTACTGAGCTGCCCATTTCTGATATCTCGAGGCTCACTGGATAGGTATTATGTCATTCTGGAGTTGCTATATAACTTAAATCACCATAGAGCAGACTAATCCATATGCTACATTGCTGTATTGGCAGATTTGATAAGTACCGTACTGACAACTGGAAATATCTGATGCCATATACGCAACATTCATTGATGTTTGCGGAATTCCTCTCGAATTCACATCCTCCGCTGCCAAAGTATTCCAACGGCGACATAAGAATTATGATGGCTGTCCTCAATGTTGTGTTACCAATTTCTAATGTCTGCAGGCTCACTGGATGTGTATCTTGTCATTCTAGAGTTGTTACAGAATTTAAATCATAATTGTACAGGTTAACTCAACGTATACAGTGCTATATTTGCGGATATAGTAGGTACCGTAATGTCATTAGGTAACGTCTCAAGCTATAAACGTAATATAAATGGATCATTAAAGAATCGCTTTATAATTTACATCCCCTGCGAACAAAGTAGCCCAACGGAAACGTTACAGTGACGATGGCTCTCCTCGGTATCCTGCTGCCAATTGTTTATATCTTGAGGCTCACTGGATCTGTATTTTGTCATTCTAGAGATGTTATAGAATTTAACTCAAAATTGAGCAGATTAATACGTCGGCTGCAGTGCTACACTGGCTGATTTCATATGTACCGTACTGACAATTGCAAATAACTCAAGCCATAAGCGTAATATACATTGATCATTCCAGAACTCTTTTGGAATTATCATCTTCACGGAACAGAGTGGTCCTACGCAGACATTGCAGTTGTGATGGCTGTAATCAGTACTGTGTTGTCAGTTTGCAATATCTGGTGGCTCCATGCATCCGTATTTTGTCATTCTGGAATTGTTATAATATTTAAATCGTAATTGTACGGACAGACCCTTCGACTTGAATGGTGTATATGTAGATGCAATGGGTACTGTACCGTCAATAGGAAATATTTCAAGCCATAACAGTAATATACGTTGACTACCACAGAATTGCTTTGGAATTTACATCGTCAGTGAACAAAGCAGTCCAATGGGAACATTACAGTGTTTATGGCTGTATTCGGTGCTGTGATGCCAATTTGTAACATCTGTGGCTCAATGGATATGCGTTTTGTTATTCTAGATTCGTTACTCAATTTAAATCATAATTGGACTGGTTACTCCGTCGACTAAACTGGTATATTGGAGGATATAATTTGTACCGTACTGCCAATAGGAAATATCTCAAGCCAAAAAGGTAAGATACTTGGATGACTCCAGAATTGCTGTGGAATTTACATCCTCAGTGGACAAGATAGTCCAACGGAAACATTACAGTGACGATGGCAGTACTCAATACTTTATTGCCAATCTTTAATTCCTCGAGGCACACTGGATCTGTATTCTGACATTCTAGGTTTGCAATGGAACTTAAATCATAACTGAACAGATTAATCCAGCCGTTACAGTGCTATATTGGTAGACATAAGTGGTACCGTACTCTCAGTTGAACATATCTCAAGTCACAACCGCAATATACACCCTTAGTTCCAAAAATAATTTGGAATTTACATCCTCACTGGGCAAAGTTCGTCCAACGGCGACATTACACTTATGATGGCTGTACTCATCACTCTGTTGACTATTTGTATTATCTGGATGCTCACTGGTTCCGTATCTTGTCAAACTAGCATTGTTGTAGTATTTAATTAGTTAGTGAACTGATTAATCTAGCGAACACCGTGGTATATTGGTGGATATAATGAGCAACGTATTCCCAATAGAAAATATCTGAAGATATAACCGTAACATACATTGATTATTCCCGAATGTCTTCGGAATCCGTATCCCCAGCGAACAAAGTTGCCAACGGAAACGTTACAGCGATGATGGCTGTACTAAGTACTGTTTTGACAATTTTTAATACGACGAGGTTCACTGGATATGTATTTTGCCATTATATAGCTGTTATAGAATTTAAATCACCTTTGAACAGATTGATCCATCGACTACAGTGCTATATTGGTGGACATAACAGGTATCGCACTCTCCATTGAAAATGTCGCAAGTTACAGCCGTAATATACGTTGATTATTCAAAGGACTGCTTTGGAACTTACATCCTGAGTAAACAAAATATTCCAACTGAAGCATCACAGTGATTATGGCTGTAACCAGAACAGTTTTGTCAATTTTTAATACCTCGAGGGTACTGGATCTGCATTTTCCCATTCTAGAAATTTTACAGAATTCAAATCCCTATTTAAAAGAGTATTCCACTTGTTACAGTACTATATTGGCGGATATATTAAGTAGCGTACTGTCAGTTGGAGAAATATTAAGCTATAACCGCAATATACACTGATAATTCGAAAAATAATTTGGAATTTATATCCTCAGTGGACAAAGACGGTCCAATGTCAACATAACAGTTGTGACGGTTGTACTCGATACTGTGCTGACAAATGACTATATCTCGATGATCAGTGGATCCGTATTTTGCAATTCTTGACATGTTATTGCGTTTAAATCGCAATTGAACAGGTTAATTCTGCTGCTACTCTGCTGTATTGGTAGACCTAACATGTACCGTACTGACAATTGGAAATGTCATAAGCCATAAACGTAATATGCACTGACTATTCCAGAATAACTTTGGGAGTTACATGTCACTGGTCAAAGCAGCCAACGGAAACGTTACAGTGATGATGGCTGTACTCAGCACTCTTTTGCCAGTTTTTAACATCTCGAGGCACACTGGTTATGAACTTCGTCATTCTATGGCTCTTATAGAATGTAAATCACCATTGAACACATTAACCATTCGGCTACGGTGCAATACCGGCAGAATCGGTACAGTAAAGCCAAATGGAAATATCTGAGGACATATACGTGATATACATTGATTTTCCCGGAATTGATTTGGAATTTACTTCGTCAGTGAGCGCAGTATACCAACGGCGATATTACAGTTATGATGGCTGACCTCAGTACTGTATTATCAAACTTTAGATCACCCGAGGCTCACTGGATCTGTATTTTGCCATCCTAGAATTGTTATAGAACTTAAATTATAATGAACAGATAAATCCACCTGTGACAGTGTAATATCGGTAGATAAAGTGAGTACCGTACGGTCAATTGGAGTTATCTCAAGACACAACCGTAATATACAACGATAATTCCAAAAATAATTTGGAATTTACTTCCTCAGTGTGCAAAGGTATTCCAACGGAGACATTTTAGATGTGCTGGCTGCACTCAGCACTGTGTTACCAATTTCTAGTATCAGGAGGATCACTGTATCAGCATCTTGTCATACTAGAATTGTCACAGAATTTAAATCATGATTGAACTGATTATTCTAACGCTTACCGTGGTATATTGGTAGATGTAATGAGCAACGTACTATCAATTGGAGGTGTCTGAAGATATAACCATAGTACACATTGATTATTCCACGATTCCTTTGGAATTTTCGACCTCAGTGGGTAAAGATGCCGACAGAAACATTACAGTGATGATGGCAGTAATCGGTAACATTTTGCCAATATTGGTACATCCCGAGTTTCATTGCATCCGTATGCTGTCCTTCTAGAACTGTTGTACAATTTAATTCATAACTGAACAATGTATTCCAACGGCTACAGTGCTATATTTGTGGATATTAAAGGTACCGTACTGCCAATAGCAAATATCTCATGCCATAGACGCAATGTACAATTATTATTCAGCAAATGCTTGGGAACTTTCATCCCCAGTCAACAACGCAGTCCGACGGAAACATTACAATGATGAATGCTGTACTCAGTACTGTCTTGCCAATCCTCAATACCTCGGGGCACACTGTATCTGTATTTTGTCATTCTAGGGTTGCTGCAGAATTTATATCACAATTGAATGGATTAATCCAACGACTACAGTGTTGTATTGGTGGACATAACAAGTACCGCACTGTTAGTTGGTAATGTCTAAGTTGTAACCGTAATATAAGTTGGTTATTCCATAATTGCTTTGGAACTTACATTCTCAGTGAACAAATGTTCCAACGGAAACATCACAGTGATGATGGCTGTACTCAGAACCGTTTTACGAATTTTTAATACCTCGAGGCTCACTGGATATGTATTTTGTCATTTTAGAGTTGTTATAGAATTTAAATCATCATTGAACAGATTTATCCATCGGATACAGTGTTATACTGGTAGATTTAATAAGTACCGCACAGACAATAGGAAATATCTGAGGCCATAAACGTAATATACACTGAATATTCCGGAATGGCTTTGGAATATACATCCTCAGTGAGCAAAGTAGTCCAAGGGCGACATTACAGTTATGATGGCTGCACTCAGTACTCTGTTGCCAGCCTGTAATATCTGGAGGTTCACTGAATCTGTATTCTGTCATTCTAGAATTCTTATAGAAATTTAATCGCAGTTGAGCAGCTTAGTCCTTCGACTACAGTGGTATATTGGTAGATATAATGTGTACCGTGTTGTCAATAGGAAATATCTCAAGCCATAAACTTAATATACATTGATTATTCCAGAATTTCTATGGAATTTACGGCCTTAGTGAACAAAGTAAATCAACGGGAACATTACAGTGACTTTTTCCATAATCAGTACAGTTTTGTCTATTTTTAACACCTCGAGGCTCACTGGATATGCATTTTGTCATTCTAGAAATGTCACAGAACTTGAATCATAATTGAACAGGTAATCCATCGACTACAGTGCTATATTAATAGATTTAATACGAACCGTGCTGACAATTGTTTATATCTGGAGACATAAACGTAATTTACGTTGATTATTCCGGAATTGCTTTGGAATTGTCATCCTCAGTGGACAAAGTACGCCAAAGCCGATTTTGCAGTGGCGATGGCCGTAATTAGTACTGTGTTGCAAATTTGTAATATCCAAAGCCTCCCTGGGTCCGTATATTGTTATTCTAGGACTGTTAGAGTATATAAATTATAATTGAACAGATTAATTCATCGACAACTGTGGTATGTTGGTAGAAATAATGTGGATCGTACTGTCAATAGGAAATATTACAAACGATAACCGTGATATACATTGATTATGCCAGAATTGCATTGGAAATTAAATCCTCAGTGAGCAAAGTAGTCCAACGGGAACATTACAGTAATGATGGCTGTACTCAGTACTATGTTGCCAATTTGCAATATCTGGATGCTCATTTGATCGGAATTTTGTCATACTAGATATGTTATAAAACTTAAATCATAATTGTGCTGATTTATCGAATGACTACCGTGGAATACTGGTGGGTATAATGAGGACCGTGCACCAAATCGGAAACATCTCAAGCCGTAAAAGTAGTATGCAATGTTTATTCCAGAATTGCATTGGAATTTACATCCCCAGTGAACAAAGTAGGCCAGCGTTGACATTACATTTGTGGCGGCTGTGCTCCGCACTATGTTGCATATATTTAATTTATCGAGACTCACTGTATGTGGACTCTGTCGTTCTAGGACTGTTATAGAATTTAAGTCACAACTGTGCATATTAATCTTTCTACCACAGTGATATGTTGGTAGATATAGTGAGTGCCGTTCTCTCAATAGGAAATGTCCCATGCCGCAACCGTAACATGCATTGGTTATTCCAGTATTTCTATGTAACGTACATTCTCATTGAACAAGGTAAGCCAACGGCAACAATACAGTGATGATGGCTTTCCTCAGTACTGTGTTGTCAATTTTTAATGCCGGGACGGTCGATGGATCCATATTTTGTCATTGTAGAATTGCTATAGTACTTATATCATGGTTGAGCAGGTTGACCCAACGGCAACATAGCTATAGTGGTGGATATAACAGGTGCCGCACTGTCAATTGGACGCTTCTAATGGTATAACCGTAATATACATTGATTATTCAAAGTATCGCTCTGGAGTTTACATCCTCAGTGAACAAGGTAGCCAAACTGCAACGTTACAGTGATTAAGGTTGCCCTCTGTACAGTTTTGTCAATATTAAATACCTCGAGGCACACTGGATACGCATTTTGTCTTTCTAGAAATGTTCAAGAATTTAAATCATATCTGAACACATTTATCCAACGCCTATAGTGCTATATCCGTGGATATAACAAGTACCATACTGTCAGTAGGAAATATCTCAAGCCATAACCGCAATATACATTGATTATTCCAGAATTGCATTGCAACTTACATCCTCTGTGAACAACGTATTCCAAAGGCGATTCCACAGTGACGATGGCTGTACTCAGTACTCTGTTGTAAATTTTCCAAACCACGAGGCTCACTGGATATGTATTTGCCTTTTTAGATTCGCTATGGGAATTCAATCATAATTCAGAAGATTTTTCCTTCCACTGCAGTGGTATATTGGCTGATATAGTGTGTACGGCAGTGTCAATAGGAAATATCTCAAGCCATAACCGTAATATACAATGATTATTGCGGAGTTTCTCTGGAATTTACATCCTCAGTGGACAAAGAAGTGCAAAGATATCATTAGAGTTATGATGCTCGTACTGAGTACTGTGCCGCCAATTTGTAATATCTGTAGGTTCTCTGGATACATAGTTTGTCATTTTAGAATTGTTATCGAATTTAATTAATCTATTCACTACAGTGGCACATTGCTGGATATAATGAGTACTGTACTATGAATAGAAAATTTCTCAATCCGATACAGTAGCATACATCCATCATCCCAGAATTGCTTTGGAATTTAGATTATTAGTGAAAAAAGTAGTCCAACGTCAGCATTACATTAATGATGGCTGAACTCGGTACTGTGTTGTCAATTGTTAATATTTGGAGGCTCACTGGATATGCATTTGTCATTCTAGATTTGTCATAGGATTTCAATCATGATTGAAAGGATTGTTCCTACGACTGCAGTGGTATATTGGCGAATATAATGGGTACCGTATTGTCAATATGAGATATCTCAAGCCATAGCCATGACATTCATTGATCATTAGAGAATTGCTATTGAACTTACATCGTCAGGGTGCAAAGAAGTCCAACGGCAACAATACTGTGATGAAGGCCGTACACACAACTGTGCTGTGAATTGTTAATGTCTCGATGATCACTGGATCTGTATTTTGCCATTCTATGCTTGTAATGGAATCCAATCATAATTGAAGATGTTAATACTCTCGCTACTGTGCTATATTTGTAGGTTTAGTATGTACCGAACAGACATTTCGTAATGTCTGAGGCCATAGACGTAATATACATTGATCATTCCAGAATTGCTGCGGAATATACATCCTCAGTGGACAAAGAATTCCATCGGAAACATTGCAGTGATTATGGCTATAATCAGTGCCTTGTTGTCTATGTTTAATATCTCGAGGTTCACTGGATCAGTGCTTTGTCATTCTAGAAATGTTACAGGATTTATATCATAGTAGAACAGATTAATCCGTCGGCTATAGTGCTATACGTGTGGATATAATGGGTACCGCGCTGTCAACTGCATGTGTCTGAATCCAAAACTGTAGCATACATTCATTATTCAAGGATTGCCTTGGAACTTAGGTTAATAGCGAACAAGGTGGTCCAAAGTCAGCATTAAAGTAATGACGGCTGATACTAAGTACAGTGTTGTCTAACGTTAAAGTTTGCAGGTTCACGGGGTCTGCATTTTGTGATTCCGTAATTATTGCAAACTTAAGTCATCATTTAACAGATTGAACTAAAGGCTGCAGTGCTATGCACGTGAATATAGAATGTACCGCAAGGCCAATTGGATATATTTCAAGATGTAACCGCAATATACATTGATTATTCCAGAAATGCTCTGGAATTTACATCCTCAGAGGACAAAGTATACCAACGGAAACATTACAGTGATGGTGGCTGAAACCAGTAACGTATTGTCAATTTCTAATAACTCGAGGCTTGCTGTATCCGTATTTTGTCATTCTAGAGTTGTTATGGAACTTAAAACGTCACTGAACGTGTTAGACCAGCGGCTGCAGTGATATATTTGTGGATATGATAGGTACCGTGCTGTGAATTGTAAATATCTCAAGCCATATACGTAGTATACATTGATTATTCCAGAATTGCCCTGGAAATTACGTCCTCAGAGAACAAAGTGTTCCAACGGCGAAATCACGGCTAT
>NW_016910074.1:0-501 GCF_001483705.2 Eufriesea mexicana
GTGTAAGCCAGCCTAACCGAACGTAACCTGACTTAACATAACGTGCCGAGACCACTGCTGCTGGCATTCCAGGAGCCAAGCTTAAAATATTATGGCCCTGTCGGGCGCAGAAGTCCACCTAATAACAGGCCATAGCACTAAAGTCAAAGCTAAACCTTCCTAACGTAACCAAACGTAACACAACCAAACGTAACGTAACTTAACCTAACGTGCCACGAACACCATCGATGGCCTCAGCAGAACCAAGATGAAAAGAATAGGACGCAGAAACCCCTAGAATCGCAGTGAATATCAGATAAGTCAGAGCTATCCAGGCCATACAAAAACGAACAGAACGTAACCGAACGTAGCCCACCTCTACCTTACGTGCCGAGGCCGCTATTGCTGCTCTCTCCCTAGCCTGCCAGGACATACTAGGGCATGTAGAGAGCAGAAATGCTGCGAATAGCAGTGTACAGCACAAAAGGTGTAGCTATCCTTACAAAGCTTAGCATAACCCAA
>NW_016910075.1:0-3425 GCF_001483705.2 Eufriesea mexicana
AAATATACTATAGGCGCGCTATATCCATTTCAATGCTAAAGAATCTGGCAGGAAAATTCAATTTTATAGACATTTTCCTCTTATATCATGGTGAGCTAACTTTCTTGAATAAATAAGGAGGAAAGACCCCATTGGCGTGCAATGGCCATTGCGATGCTATAGAATCTGGCTGGAAAACGCAATTTTGTTGACATTTCCGACTAATATCGTGGTGAGCTAACTTTCTTGCATAAATATGGAGGAAAGACCCTATTGGCGTGCTATAGCCATTGCAATGCTGTGGAATCTGACAGGAAATATCAATTTTATTGACATTTTCGACCAATATCGCGATGAGACAACTTTCTTGCATAAATAATGAGGAAAGATTCTATTGGCATGCTATAGCCATTGCAATGCTATAGAATCTGGCAGGAAAATTCAATTTTATAGACATTTTCCACTAATATCTTGGTGACCTAACTTTCTTGAATAAATAAGGAGGAAAGACTCTATTGGCGTGATACAGCCATTGCAATGCGATAGAATCTGGCTGGAAAATACAAAATTTTTGACATTTGTAACTTATTTCGGGGTGAGCTACCTTTCCCGCATAAATAATGAAGAAAGATCCTATTGGCGTGCTATAGCAATTGCAATGCTCCAGAATCTGGCTGGAAATTTCATTTTTATTGACATTTTCGAATAATATCGTGATGGGCAAACTTTCTAGCATAAATAGGGAGGAAGGATTCTATTAGCGTGCTATAGCCATTGCAATGCTATAGAATCTGGCTGGAAAATACAATTTTATTGACATTTTCGGCTAATATCGTGGTGTACTAACTTTCTTGCATAAAGAAGTATGAAATATCCTTTTGGCGCCCTGTATCCATTGCTGTGCTATAGAATCCGGCTGGAAAATACAATTTTATTGACATTTGCGACTTATATCGCGGTAGCTAACTTCCATGTAAAAATATGGACGATCGATCCTATTGGCAAGCTTTAGCGATAGCAAAGTTATATAATCTGGCTGGAAATCTCGATTTTATTGACATTTTTGACGAATATCATCGTGAGCTACCTTTCCCGCATAAATAACAAGGATAGACCCTGTTGGCGTGCTATAGTCATTGCGATGCTATAGAATCTGGCTGGAAAATTCAATTTTATTGACATTTTCGACTAATATCGAGGATAGCTACCTTTCCCGCATAAATAACTAGGAATGACTCTATTGGCATGCTATAGCCATTGCAACCCTATAGAATCTGTCTCGAAAATTCAATTTTACTGACACTTTCGACTAATATCCTGGTGACCAAAGTTTCTTGCATATATAAGGAGGAAAGATTCTGCTGTCGTGCTATAGTCATTGCGATGCTATAGGATCTGGCTGGAAAATACAAATTTTTTGACATTTGTGACTTATATCGCGGTGAGCTACTTTTCCCTCATAAATAATGAAGAAAGATTCTATTGGCGTGCTACAGCCATTGCAATGCTATAGAATCTGGCTGGAAAATTCAATTTTACTGACATTTTCGACTAATATCGTGGTGACCTATCTTTCTTGCATAAATAAGGAGGAAAGATTATTTTGGCGTGCAGTAGCCATTGCAATCCTATAGAATCTGGCTGGAAAATTCGGTTTTATTGACATTTTCGACCAATATCGCGGTCAGCTTCCTTTCCTGCATAGATAAGGAGGAAATATTCTTTTGGCGTGCAGTAGACATAGCAAAGGTATAGAATCGGGCTGGAAAACTTGATTTTATGGACACTTTCGTCTAATATCGAGGTGAGCTACTTTTCCCGCATAAATAACGAGGAAAGGCACTATTGGCATGCTATAGCAATTGCAATGCTCCAGAATCTGGCTGGAAATTTCATTTTTATTGACATTTTCGACTAATATCGTGATGGGCAAACTTTCTAGCATAAATAGCGAGGAAGGATTCTATTAGCGTGCTATAGCCATTGCAATGCTATAGTATCTGGCTGGAAAATTCTATTTCTCTGACACTTTCGACTAATATCCTGGTGACCTATCTTTCTTGCATATATAAGGAGAAAAGATTCTATTGGCCTGCTTTAGCCATTGCAATCCTACAGAATCTGGCTGGAAAATTCGATTTTATTGTCATTTTGGACTAATATCGCGGTGAGCTAACCTTCCAGCATAAATAAGGAGGAAAGGTTCTATTGGCGTGCAGTAGCCATAGCAAAGGTATAGAATCTAGCTGGAAAACATGATTTCATGGACACTTTCGACTAATATCGAGGTGGGCTACCTTTCCCTCATAAGTAACTAGGAATGACGCTATTGGCGTGCTGTAGCCATTGCAATGCTATAGAATCTGGCTGGAAAATTCTACTTTATTGACGTTTTCGACGAATATCATCGTGAGCAACCTTTCCCGCATAAATAATGAAGAAAGATCCTATTGGCGTGCTATAGTCATAGCGATGCTGTAGAATCTGGCAGGAAAATTCAATTTTACTGACATTTACGACTAATATCCTCGTGACCTATCCTTCTTGCATATGTAAGGAGGAAAGATTCTGCTGGCGTGCAATAGTCATTGCGATGCTATAGGATCTGGCTGAAAAATACAAATTTGTGACCTTTGCGACTTATATCGTGGTGAGATACCCATCCCGCATAAATAATGAAGAAGGATTCTATTGGCGTGCTGTAGCTACTTCAATGCTATAGAATCTGTCTGGAAAATTCAATTTTATTGACACTTTCGTCTAATATCGAGGTGAGCTACCTTTCTCGCATAAATAACGAGGAAAGTCTCTATTGGCATGCTATAGCAATTGCAATGCTCCAGAATCTGGCTGGAAACTTCATTTTTATTGACATTTTCGTATAATATCGTGATGGGCAAACTTTCTAGCATAAATAGGGAGGAAGGATTCAATTAGCGTGCTACAGCCATTGCAATGCTATAGAATCTGTCTCGAAAATTCAATTTTACTGTCATTTTCGACTAATATCCTGGTGACCAAAGTTTCTTGCATATATAAGGAGGAAAGATTCTTCTGTTGTGCTATAGTCATTGCGATGCTAAAGAATCTGGCTGGAAAATTCAATTTTATTGACATTTTCGACTCTTAACGTGGTGACTTTACTTTCATGTGTAATTATGGACGAAAGATTCTATTGGCGAGCTGTAGCCATAGCAAATTTATAGAATCAGGTTGGAAAACTCGTATTTTATGACATTTTCGTCTCATATCGGCGTGATCTAACTTTCCTGCATAAATAAGGAGGAAAGATTCCATTGGCGTGCTATAGCCATTTCAATGCTATAGAATCTTGCTGCAAAATACTATTTTATTGACTTTTTCGACTTATATCGTGGTGGGCAAGCTTTCTTGCATAAATAGGGAGGAAAGATTGTATTCGCGTGCTATAGCCATTGCAATGCTGT
>NW_016910076.1:0-570 GCF_001483705.2 Eufriesea mexicana
GTACTTGCCATTGGATTGAAGGCGTTAGACGATCTATTCACCAAGGTATAAGGGGTTATAGAATATGAATAGACCTATTTTCTAGCAAGCAAATGTCTGTACTTGCCATTGAATTGAAGGTGTTAGGTTATCTATTCACCAAGCTATAACGGAATGTAGATTTTGAATTGACCTATTCTCTGGCAAGTAGATGACTGTACTTGCCAGTGGATTGAAGGCGATAGGCGATCTATTCACCAAGCTATAACAGGTTATATATTTTGAATAGACCTTTTCTCTGGCTAGTAGATGGCTGAATTTGCCGTTGGATTGAAGGCGTTATTCGACCTATTCACCAAGCTTTAATAGGTTACAGATTTTGAATAGACCAATTCTCCGGCAAGTAGATGGCTGTACCTGCCATTGGATTGATGGCGTTAGTCGATCTATTCACCAAGCTATAACAGGTTAATACAGGTTATAGATTTTGTATAGACTTATTCTCTGGCAAGTAGATGCCTGTGCTTTCCATTGGATTGAAGGCGTTAGGCGATCTCTTCACCAAGCTATAGCAGGTTATAGATTTTGAAT
>NW_016910077.1:0-1479 GCF_001483705.2 Eufriesea mexicana
TGAGCAAACTTCCTCGCATAAATAAGTTGGAAGGATCCTATTGCCGTCTACGCACATTGCAATACAATAGAATCTGACTGGAAACTTCAATTTTTGTGTCATTTCCGACCAATATCGTGGTGAGCAAACATTCTCGCATAAATAAGGAGGATCGATTCTATTGGCGCGCCATAGCCATTACAATGCATTAGAATCAGACCGTAAAGATCAATTTTTTGCCATTTTCGTCTAATATCGTGGTGAGCAAGCTTACTCGCATAAATAAGGAGGAAGGATCCTATTGGCGTGCTATAGAGTGCTATAGGCATTGCAGTGCAACAGAATTTAACTGGAAAGTTCAATTTTATTGACTTTTTCTACTAATATCGTGGTGAGCATACCTTCTCGCATAAATAAAGAGGATAGATCCTATTCTCGCGCTATACACATTGCAATGCAATAGAATCTGTCAGGAAAGTTCAATGTTCGTGACATTTCCGGCAAATATCGTGGTGAACAGGGTTTCTCTGAAAAATAAGGAGGAAGGAATCTATTGGCGTGCCGTAGCCGCTGCAGTGCAATAGAATCTGACGTGAAAGACCAATTTTATAGACATTTTCGACTAATAACTTGGTGAGCGGGCTTTCTTGCTTAAATGCGAAGGAATGATCCTATTGGCGTGCTACACACATAGCAATGCAACAGAACATGACTGGAAAATACACTTTTAGTGTCATTTCCGATTAATATCGTGGTGAGCATGCCGTGTCGCATAAATGAGAAGGAAAGATCCTACTGGCGTCCTATAGCCATTGCAATGAAACAGAATCGGACGGGAAAGCTCAATTTTATTTGACATTTTCGTCTATTATCGTGGTGAGCAGACTTTCTCGCGCAAAGAAAGGGGAAAGGTTCTATTGGCGCGCTGTAGCCTCTGCAGCGCAATAGAATCTGACTGGAAAGTCCAATTTTCGTGACATTTCCGACCAATATCGTGGAGAGCAAGCATTCTCGCATAAATAAGGAGGAAAGATTCTATTGGCGTGCTATTGCCATTGCAATTCAATCGATTCTGACAGAAAAGTTCATTTTTATTGACATGTTCGACGAATATCGTGGTGAGCAGGCTTTCTCGCACAAATATGGAGTAAAGATCCTATTGGCGTACTTCAGCCGATGCAGTGCAATAAAATCCGACAGGAAAGCTCAATTGTATTGACATTTTCGAATAATACCGTGGTGAGCAAGCTTTCACGCATAAATAAGTGGAAAAGATAGTATTCTCGTGCTATAGCTATTGCAATGCAATGGTGCCTGAATGGAAGCATCAATTTCAATGGCATTTTCAACTAATATCGTTGTGAGCAAAATTTCTCGCATCAACAATGGGGAACGATACTATTGGCGTGATACAGCTATTGCAATGCAGTAGAATCTGACTGGAAAGTTCAGTTTTATTGACATTTCCGACTAATATCGTGGTGAGCAAGATTTCTCGGA
>NW_016910078.1:0-949 GCF_001483705.2 Eufriesea mexicana
AGAAAGTTAGCTCACCACGATAGTAGTCGAAAATGTCAACAAAATTGTATTTTCAGCCACATTGTATATTAATGCAACCTCTGTAGCACTCAAAAAGGATCTTTCCTCCTTACTTATGCAAGGAAGATAGTTGACAACAATATTAGTCGAAAATGTCATTAAAATTGAACTTTCCAGCCGGATGTAATAGCACTGCGGCGGCTATAGCTCGTGAATTGATTCTTTCCTCCTTATATATGCAAGATAGATAGCTCACCACGATGTTAGTCGCAAATGTCAATAAATATGAGTTTTCAAAGCACATTCTACATCAATGCAATGGCTATAGCGCGCCAATAGTATCTTTCCTCCTTATTTATGCATGAAAGTTAGCTAGCCACAATATTAGTCGAAAATGTAAATAAAATTGAATTTCCAGCTAGATTCTATAGCATTGCGACGGCTATAGCACGCCAATCGAATCTTTCCTCCTTATTCATGAAAGAAAGTCAGCACACCGCGGTATTAGTCGATAATGTCAAGGAATTTGTATTTTCCAGGAGGATTCTATATCATTCCTATCCCTACAGCACGCCAATAGAATCTTTGTTCATTATTTATGCCAGAAAGTTAGGTCACCACGAAAGTAGTCGAAAATGTCAACAAAATTGTATTTTCAGCCACATTCTATATTAATGCAATCTCTGTAGCACTCAAAAAGTATCTTTCCTCCTTACTTATGCAAGGAAGATAGTTGACAACAATATTAGACGAAAATGTCAATAAAATTGAACTTTCCAGCCAGGTTCTACAGCATTCCAATGGATATAGCACGCCAAAAGTATCTTTCCTCCTTACGTATGCAAGGAAGGTAGCTCACCACAATATTAGTCGAAAATGTCAACAGAACTGAACTTTCCAGCTAATTCTGTAGCATTGCGACGGCTATAGCACGCGCATTGAACCTTTC
>NW_016910079.1:0-1374 GCF_001483705.2 Eufriesea mexicana
CACAACCATAGCATAACGAAACCTATTGTGCCGCGACCACCATACCTGGCGTCCACGGAGACAGGCAGATTGTTACAGCGCACAGTAAACCGCAGAAGGCCAGAGAGTAGCACGGTGTAGCACAAAAGTCAAAGCTAACCCAACCTAACAAAGCACAACCTAACCTGACCAAACGGAATCTGACTGAATCTAACGTGCTGCGACCACTACTGCCGGCCTCCACAGGGCCAACCAGATTACAGTAGAGCACAGTAGAGGGCAAGTATTCAACGAATAGCAGTGTATAGCACGTAAGTCATAGCTATCCGAGCCACACATAACCTAACTTAACACAACCAACCATAGCACAACTCAACTTAACGCGCCGCGACCACAATTGGTGGCCTCCAGATGGTCGAGCTGAGTATAGTAGGGCAACGTAGAGCGCAGGAATCCTCCGAATAGCAGTGTATAGCACGGGAGTCAAAGCTATCCTATGCTAACCTAACCAAGCGTAACGCAACCGAACATAGCGTAACTCATCCCCACGAGCCGAGACCACTATTACTGCCCTACCCAGAGACAAGCAGAACATATTAGAGGGTAGTAGAATGCAGAAATTCATGTAACCGCAGGGCATAGCGAAGCAGTCGAAGCTACCCTAACCTAACATAAGGAAACGTAACATAACCGAGCATAGACTACCTCTACCTAACGTGCCGATAACACAATTCCTTGCCTCTCCAGAGTCAAGCGGAGTATACGAGAGCAAAGTAGGTCGTAGTAATACACTGCATTGTAGTGTATAGCACAAAAGTCAATGATATCCAAACCTAACCAGAGCTAACATAGCCTAACCCGACATAAACTAGCTGAACGTAACGTGCCGAGACCGCTGTTGCTGGCCACCCGAGAGTCGAGCAGAGCATATTAGAGCACAGTATAGCGCAGATGTCCATCAAATAGCAGTGTACGGCACAAAAGTCATGGTTAACCTATCCTGACCTAACAAAACGTAACATAACCAATCGCAAGTCAATCGATCCCAATGTGCCTAGACCACTAGTGCTGGCCTCTCCATCGCCTAGCAAAACATAACAGCAGAGCAGAGCGCAGGTGTCCAAATCCATAAAAAGGCGGGGTGCAGCACATGAGTCATGGCTACCCCGTCCTCACACAGCCACACATGACATAACCAGGCGTAACGTATCTGAACCTAACTTGCCGCGACCGCTATTGCTGGCCTGTCAAGAGTCCAGTTGAGTATGGGAGAGAAGAGTAGGGAATAGAAATTCTCCGAACAACAGCATAAACCACGAAAGTCAAAGCTATCCAAACCCAACCCCAACTGACATACTGTAATCAAACGTAGCATAACTCAATCTAATGTGCCGG
>NW_016910079.1:2464-12561 GCF_001483705.2 Eufriesea mexicana
GCAGAAATCCATAGAATCTTAGAGTATAGCAGAGGAATCGAAGCTATCCAAACATAACCACGGTTAACATAGCCCAGCCAAACGTATCCTATCTCTACATACCGTACCGAGATCACTGTTAGTGGCTTCCCCTGAGCAAAGCAGATCATAATAACGAACAGTAGAGCGCAGAAATCCACCGAATAGCAGTGTACACCATGGAAGTCGGATCTATCCAAACCTACCGAAACTGACATAATATAACCAAACGTAACTTCACTAAACCTAACAGAACGAGACCACTATTACTGGCTTCAGCAGAGTCGAGCAGAGCATAGTAGAGCAACGTAGAGCTTGGAAATCCACCGAATAGAAGTGTATAGCACAAAAGTCGACGTTACCATTACCACACCTAACCTAACCTAACCTAACCAAACCAAACCTAACCCAACCTGTCGTGCAACGACCGCTATTGCTGGTCTCCCCGGCGATATGCAGGGCATATAAGAGGAGGGTAGAGCGCAGAAGTCCACATAATGGCAGTGTATAGCACGAAAGTCAGAGATATCCTTTCCTAACACAAACTTACGTAACCCAACGGAACGTAACCTAACACACCCCAACGGTACACGGCCACCATTTCTGACACACCCAGATCAAAGCAGGGAATATTAAATAGCAGTAGTGCACAGAAATCAATCGAAGAGCCGTGTAGAGCACAAAAGTCGAAGCCACCCTATCATAAAGCAACGTAACCTACCCAAATTTGACTGAACCTAACGTGCGGCGAACACCTGTGCTGGCCTCCCGAGAGCCGAGCAGATTATATTAGATCGCAGTAGAGCGCAGAAATCCAGCGAATACCAGTGTACAGCACAAAATTCAGAAAAATCCTGACCAAACGCAAACGAACTGAACACAACCAAACGAAACATATCCCAACGTAATGCGCCGTGGCCACAATTTCTGGTCTCCCGGGAGCAAATCAGAGCACACTTGGCCACGGTAGTGCGCGGAAGTCCACCGAGTAGCAGTGCGTAGCACAAAAGCCGTAGGTATCCTAGCCTAACATAGCAAAGCATAGCACAGGCGAACGTAGCGTACCTCAACCAAACGTGCCTAGACCACTATTGCTGACCCCCACGGAGCCAGGCAGGATATAGTAGGGCACAGTAGGGAGCACGAGTCCACCGAATAGCAGTGTATACCACGAAAGTAAAACATAACCAAACCTAACAAAAACAACCATAACCTAACGAAAAGTTACCTAACACAGCCTAACGTGTCGAGACCACCATTGCTGGCTTCCCCAAAGCCATGCAGAACATGGTAGAGCACAGTAGAGTGCAGAAATCCACCGAATTGCAGTGAATAGCACAAGAGTCGTACATACCCTGACCAAACCTGCCCTTACCCAAGATAACCAAACGCAGTGTTTCTAAGCATGACGTGACAAGATCAATATTAATGACCTCCCCAGGGCAAAGCAGAGCATATTAGAGCACACTAGAGCGCAGAATTTTGCCGAATGGAAATGAATGGCACAAAAGTCTAAGTAGCCTATCCAAACCTAGCCAAACGTTAACTCATAAAGACCTAGCCAATCTCAATCTAACATGACGAGACCTCTATTGCTGGTCTCCATAGAGACAAGCAGAATTTACTAGGGCACAGTAGATAGCAGAAATCCATCGCACTGAAGTGAATAGTACAAAAGAGGTGGGTATCCTAGCCTAACCTGTCCTAATCTAACCGACCCAAACGCAGCATAGCCCAACGTGACGTGCCGCGACCACTGTTGCTCGCCTCCTCAGGTTCGAGCAGGGTATGGTAGAGCAATATAGAGCGCAGGAATCCACCGAACAGCAGTTTATACCGCAAAGGTCAGAGAAATCCTATCCGAGCCATCCTAACCTAACCAAACGTAGCGTAACCATATACAACCTTACGTGCCGAGACCACTAACATTGACCACACCAGAGGCAAGCACAGCATATTAGAGCACATTAGAGCGCAGAAGCCAATCCACTAGTGGTGTATAGCACAAAAGACAAAGTAGCATATCATAGCCTAGCCAGACGTAACACAAACACACGTAACCTAACATAACCTAACATGAGGAGAAAACTATTGCTGGCCTCCACAAAGAAAAGCTGAATGTACTGCAGCACTGTAGTGCGCAGAAGCCCACCGCATTGCAGTGAATAGCTCAAAAGTCGAAGATGTCCTAATCTAATCGGACCCAACCGAACCTAACCAAACGCAGCATAGCTCAAAATAACTTAACGCGACCACTGCTCCTGGCCTCGCCTGAAGCAAGCAGAGCGTTGCTGGCCAGAGTAGATAACGGAAGCCCAGCGGACAACAGTGTATAGTACGGAAGTCACAGCTATCCTGACCAAACTGAACCTAGCCTTGCCCAACCAAACTTAACCTGACAAAACCTGACTTCCACAAGCACTACTGCTCGCCCTGCCAGAGTCGAGCAGAGTATAGTAGAGCGATGTCGAGCGCAGAAATCCACCAAATAGCAGTGTATAGCACAAAGGACGAAGTATCCTATCCGAACCTAGCCAAACGTAACACAACAAAACGCAACCTAACTCAAAATAACGTAACGTGGCCACAATTTCTGGCCTCCACAAAGGCAAGTAGAATGCACTAAAGCACAGTAGTGCGCAAAACCCCGCCGCATTGCAGTGAATAGCACATGAGTGAAAGATGACCTAACCTAACATGACATAACCTAACCCAACCGTACGTAACGTAGCTCATCCTAACGTGCCGAGATTGCTGTTGACGCCCCCCTCCCCTCCCAGAGTCAAGCAGAAAATATTAGAACGCAGTAGAGCGCAGAAATCCGCGGACAGAAGCGTATAGCACAAAAGCCTGTACTATCCTGTCCTAACCTCACCAAACATAACATGACCGAACGTAGCATAGCTCAAACTAACTTGCCGAGACCCATATTGCTGACATTCCGAGGGCTGAGCATAATATAGTACAGCACAGTTTGACACAGAAGTCCATCGAATAACAGCGTATAGCACGAATGTCGAAGCCATCCTAACCAAACTAGCCTAACCTCACTTGACCATTCGTAACATCACTGACCCTAACGTGCCACGGCGCCCATTACTCTCCTCCCCAGAGTCGAGCAGAGTGTAACAGATCAACGTAGAGCGCAGAAATCCACCGAAGCGCAGTACATAGCACAAAAGCTGAAGACATCCCAACCTAACATGACCTACCCTAACATAGCCGAACGTAGCATAGCACAAAATACCGCGTTGCGACCACTGCTTCTGGCCTCCCCCCATGCAAGCAGAATGTAGCAGAGCACAGTAGATCGCGAAAACCCATGGGATAACAGTGTAAAGTACGAAAGCAATGGATATCCTATCCAAAATTTATCTAACCTTACCTATCCTAATGTAACGTAACACTGCCTCACGTGCCTAGACCACTATTGCTGGCCTCTGCAGTGCCAACCAGAAATCATTAGAACGCAGTGGAGCGCCGAAATCCATGGACAGCAGTGTATAGCTCAAAAGCATAAGCTATCCTATCCCAACCTCTCCAAGCTTAACATGGCCAAATGTAGCAGAGCACAAATTAACGTGCCGAGACCACTATTTCTGGCCACCCCAGAGCCAAGCAGTACATGCCAGAGCACACTGGAGCGCAGAAAAGCGCCGAATAGCAGTGTATAGCGCAAAAGTCAAAGTTATTCTATCCTAATATGTCCAATTTTAACATAAACAAGCATATCATAACTCTTCCTGTTGTATCCCAACCACTATTGCTGGCCTCCCCAGAGTCGATCAAAATTTGCTAGAACACAGCAGACCGCAGAACTCCATTGAATCGCAGTGTAAAGCACATAGGTTATATCTATCCAGACGTAACCCTTGCTAACATAACACAACCAAACGTTGCATAACATAACGTAACATAACTTAATATAACGTGCCGAGGCCACAACTGCTGGCATACCCAGAGACAAGCAGTAAATGATAGAACGCAATGGAGCACAGAAGTCCATAGAATATCTGTGCTAAGCACAATAGTCAAGTATATCCTAACCTAATCCAACTTAACCTGACACTACCGAAAGGATTCTAACTAAACCTAACGTACCACGACATGTATTTCTGGCATCCACATGGCCAAGCAGAGCATATTATAGGAGAGTAGAGCGCAGAAATCCTTAGGAACGCAGTGTATAGCAGAAAAGCCGGAACAATCGAAACACAACCTAAGCCAACATAACATAACCAATCGTACTCTATCTGATCCTAACCCGCCACGACCACAATTACTACCCACCCCAGAGACGAGGAGATTGTGGTAGAGCGATATAGACGGCAGAACTCGAACGAACAGCGGTGTATAGCAAAAAAGTCAAATCTACCATTTCCTAACTTATCCAAACTTAGTATTATCAAACGTAACGTAACTTAACCTTACGTGTTGGGACCACTATTGCTGGAATTCACAGAGACAAGCAGGTTAAGGTAGAGCACAGTAGAGCCCAGAAGTCCACTGGATAGCAGTGAATGCCACGAAAGTCAATGCTATCCTAACCTAACCCAAACGCACATAACCTAACCAAACGTAACGTAACTCAACCTAACGTGCCGAGATAGCTGTTGCTGGCCTCCCGAGGGCTAAGCAGAAAACAGTAGAGCACAGTAGATCGCAGAGGTCCACAGAATAACAGAGTATACCACGAAAGTCAGAGCTATCCTAACCTAACACAAGCAAACATAGCACTACCGAACGTAGCATAACTCTGACCATACTCAAGACCACAATTGCTGGCGACCCGAGAGTCGAGCAGAGCATGGTAGAGCAATGCAGAGGGCAGAAATCAACCGAATAGCAGTTCATAGCACAAAAGCCAAAGCCATCCTCTCCTTACCATACCAAACGCATCCTAACTCAACCTAATGTGCAGTGACCACTATTGCTGGACCACCCAGTGTTGAGCAGAGTGTAGTAGAACACAGTAGAGCGCGGAATAACAGGCCGGATAACAGTCTATGCCAAGAATATCAAAGGTACCCGAAACTATCCCAAACAAACATAACCTTACCAAACGTAACGTAACTCAAAATAAAGTGCCGATATCACTATTGCTGGATTCCCCAGAGCCAAGTAGAATATATCACAGCACAGCAGTTCGCAGAAGGCCTCCAAAGACAACTGTATAGCACAATCGTCAAACATAACCTAACTCCGTCTGACCTAACCTAACCTAGCCAAACGTAGACTAACTAACTCTAACCAGACGAGGAAACTATTGCTGGCCTCCCGTGAGTCGAGTAGAAAATGCTATTGCACAGAGGAGCGTACAAGTCCACCGTATATAGGCCTACACCGCAAACGTCAATTCTATCCTACAATAGCATGTCCAAAGGTAATATAAGCACACGTAGCCAAACTTAAGCTGATTTGTCGAGAGAGCTGTTGCTCGCCACCCAAGCGACAAGCAGAATATACTGGAACACAAGAGAACGCAGATATCCGCCAAACAGCAGTGTATAGCACCGAAGCCAAAAAAATCCTGACATAACCTGGCTTAACCTAAGCACACCAAACGTAAACTAACTAAACCTACCGAGGCGAGCACACTATTGCTGGACTCCCCATTGCCAAGCGGAACAGATTAGAGGAGTGCAGAGCGCAGACATCCATACAATGGCAATGAACAGCAGAAAGGTTAAAGATATCCTAGCATAGCCAAGACAAACCTTACACAGACAAACGTAACACAACCATTCCTATCGTGTCGAGACCTCTATTTCTGCCCTCCTCAGAGCGAAACAGAACATATTGGAGGAGAGGAGAGTGTAGAAATCCACAGAATCGCAGTGTACAGCAGAGAAGTCAATGCCATCCGCACTTAACCCAAACAAATCTAACCGAAACAAACGAAACCTAACTAGACATACCGAGCCTCGAGCACCACTGCTGGACTCCCCATGGCCAAGCAGGATATAGTAGAGCACAGTCGAGCGCAGGAAGGCTCCGAAAAGCAGTGTACTGCACGAGCGTCGACGCTATCCACACATAACCTAACCAAACGTTGCCTGACTCAACCTAACGTGCCGAGACCACCATTAGAGGCCCCTCCAGAGACGAACAGTGTATAGTAGAGCAATGCAGGGCGCAGAAATCCACCGAATGTCAGTCTGCAGCACAAAAGTAGGTTCCATCCTATAACATGTCCAATGGTGATACAAACAGACGTATCACAACTTAACCTTACGTGCCTAGACCGCTATTGCTGACATACCCAGAGTCAAGTAGGGCGTATTAGAGCAATGTAGATTGCAGTAATCCACCGAACAGCGGTGTATAGGGTAAAAGTCAACGCTATCCTAACCTAACCAAACGTAACATAACCAAACGTAATTTATTTCAGCCTAACGTGCAAGGACCACTATTGCTGCCCTCCGCGGAGACAAGCAGGACGAACCAGAGCACAGTGGAACGCAGTAATCCACGGAATTGCAGTCAACAGCACAAACGCGGAAGACAACCTAACCAAAACTGGCCTAACCTAACCTAACCGAACGTAGAATATCTCTGCATATGTTGCCGAGACTAGAATTTCCGGCCTCCCCATAGCCAAGCAGAGCATATTAGAGCATTTTAGAGCGCATGAGTCGGCACAGATATCCCAACCTAACCGGTCCCAACCTAAAATGTCCGAACGTAGCCTAACGAATCGTAACATGTCGAGAATGCCTTTGCTGGCATCCCTAGATCCCAGCAGAGCATACGAGTGCAATCAAGATCTCAGAAGTCCATCGAGTCTCCGTGTATAGCGCAAAGGTCAAATTTACCCGGTCATAACAAAACCATGCGAAACATAACTCAACCTAACGTGCAGAGACCACCATTACCGGCTTACCCAGAGCCAAGCGGAACATACCAGAGCACAGTAGAGCGTTGGAATGCACAGAATAGCAGTGCACACCATGAGAGTCAATTATATCCAAACCTAACCCAAACTAACTTAACGTAACCAATGCAGCCTAACCCAGCTTAGCGGACAGTGACCTCCATTCCTGGCCTCACCAGAACCAAGAAGAACATAATAGATCACTGTTGGGCGGAGAAATCCTACGAAAAGCAGTGTACAACACAAAAGTCAAAGCTACCCTGTCCTAACCTCATGACATGTGACGTAGCAGTGCGTAGCATAACTCAAACCAACATGCCGCGACCACTATTCCTGGCCTCCAGAGGGTGGAGCAGAGAATCGTAGAGAAATGTAGAGCGCAGAAATCCGCCAAATAGCAGTGTATAGCAGAGAAGTCAAAGCCACACTAGACGAACCCAAGCTAAACTAACGTACCCGAACGCAACTTTACTGAAACCAGCGTGCCGAGAACACTATTGCTGGAAACTCCAGAGTCATATACAGCATAGTAGAGCACAGTAGGCCCGAGAAGCACACTGAATGGCTGTTTACAGCACAAAAGTCGAAGCCAACCTAACCATACTTAACGAAACCTTACATAACCGAACGTAACCTGATACAGCCTATCGTGGCAAGACCACTATTGCTGGCCAAAACAGATCCAAGCAGAGCACATTAGAGGAGAGAGGAGCGCAGAAATGGAGGCAATCGCTGTGTATAGCTGAGTAGTCAAAGCTTCCCAAACGTAACCCATACAAACGTAACATGACAAAGCATAGCCAAACAAGACCTAACGTGCCGAGACCAGTATTGCTTACCTCCCCAGAGCCAAGCAGAATATGCTATAGCGCAGTAGAACTCAGATATCCGTGGATAGCCGTGTATGGTACAAAAGTCTAGACTATCCCATCCAAACCTCACCAGACGTAACATGTCCAAACGTAGCATAACTCAACCTAACGTGCCTAGACCGCTTCTGATGGCCTCCCCAGATCCAAGTGGAATATACTACAGCACAGCAGAGCGCTGAAATCCACCGAGTATCACTGAAGATCACGGAACTCAAAATAGCCTCTCCTATCCCTGCCAAACGTAACACACCCAAGCGTAGTATACATCAAACTAATATGACGACACCAATATTGCTGGCGTCCACAGAGGCAAGCAGAATGTACTATGGCACGGTTGTGCGCAGAAACCAACCGCATTGCAGTGAATTGTACAAAAGTCCGAGATACCCTAACATAACCTGACCAAACCTAACATAACCGAGCGTAGCACAGCTCAATGCAACGTGCCGCGACCTCTGCTCCTGCCCTACCCATAGCGAAGCAGATTAAAGTAGAGCAGAGTAGGTCACAATAACCCGCAGAGATTCCGTGCATAGCACGAAAGTCAAAGGAGCATGCCCCAACACAGCCAAACGTGACATGCCCCAGCGTATCCTAGCCCAACATAACATGTCGAGGCCATAATTTCTGGCCCCACAGACACAAGGAGAATGTACTAGAGCGCAGTAGTGCGCAGAAATCAACCGTCTTGCAGAGTGCAACACAAGAGTCGAAGCAAACCTAACCAAACGCAACCTAGCATTGTATAACCAAACGTAACATATCCAAACCTGTCGTGCTACGACCTCTATTGCTGGTCACGCCAGGTGCGAGCGGTGCATAGAAGAGCAATGAAGAGCTCAGAAAGCATCCTAATTGTATTGAATATCACAAAGGTAAAATTCACCCTTGCCTAACTTAACTAAACGTTACGTAAACAAACGTAACCAAAATCCTCGTAACAGGCCGAGACCACAATTGCCGCCCTCCTCAGTGAAAAGCTGATCGTACTAGAGGAGAGGAGAGCGCAGATGTCCATTGAATCGCAGTGCAAAGCACAAGAGTCGAAGCTACCATATCCAAACATAGCCAAATGTAACATTGGCAAAGGTAGCTTACCTCAACCTAACGTGCCAAGACCTCTATTGCTCGCCTCCCCGAATTCGAGCGGAGTATAGTCGCGCAATGTAGAGTGCGCACATCCTCCGAAAGGAAGTGCAGAGCACAAAGTCAAAGAAATCCTAACCCAGCGTAACGTAACTTAAGTCAAGCTTACGAGCCGGGAGTACTACGACTGGCCGCCCCAGAGCCAAGCAGAACATATCAGTGCACAGTAGAGAGAAAAAATCCACCGAATAACAGCGTATGGCACAAAAGTCTAAGCTATTCTATCCTAACCTAGCTAAACGTAACGCAAGCAAACGTAGCATAGCTCAACCTATCGAACAGCGACCACTGTATCTTTCCTCTCAAGACCCAAGCAGAATTTACTGGAGCACAGCAGAGCGCAGGGAACCACCGCATTGCAGTGTATTGCACAAAGGTCGAACATATCCTGACTTGACTTGTCCTAACACAACCTATACACATGTAGCGTAACCCAACATCGCGTGACGAGACCGATATTGCTGGCCTTTTCAGCGCAAATCGGAGCATATTGGAGCTCACTTGAGCGCAAAATCCACCGAACAACGGTGAATAGCATAAATGTCAGGGTAGCCTATCCTAACGCAGTCAAACGTAACACGTCCAGACGTAGCCTAACTCAACCTAACATGATGAGACCTCTATTGCAGACTTCCACAGAGACAAGCAGAGTGTACAGGAGCAGAGTTGTGCGCAGCAAGCCGCCGCATTGCGGTGAAGAGCACAAAAGTCGATGATATCCTGCCATAACCTGACCTAACCTAACTTAACCGAATGTAGCATAACTGAGCATCACGAGGCGAGACTAACATTTCTGGCCTCCCCAGAGCCAGCAGAATATGCTAGGGCACAGCAGAACGCAGAACTCCACCGCATTGCAGTGTATGGCTCAAAAGTCGAATATATCCTGATCTAACTTGACCTAACATAACCTACTCAAACGAAGTGTAGCCCAACAGAACGTGACGAGAAAAATATTGCTGACATCCCCAGAGCCAGGCAGAGCACGTTAGAGCACGTTAGAGCACAGAAATCTACGGATCAACAGTGAAGAGCGCAGAAGTCAAAGTGGGTTATCCTAACCTTGCCAAACGGAACATATCCAAACGTAACCCAACTCAACCTAATGATAAAGGACAGCTATTTCTGACCTCCACAGAGACAAGTAGCGTGCACTGGAGCACAATAGACAGCAGAAATACCCCGCA
>NW_016910079.1:13181-17720 GCF_001483705.2 Eufriesea mexicana
GAGACTCAGGAGCACGCTAGAGGGCAGAAATGCACCGAATAGCAGTGAATAGCAGTGAATAGCACGAAAGTCAATGTAGCCTATACTATCCTAGGATAACGTAACATATTTAAACGTAACCAAACGCAACCTAACATGACGAGACTACTATTTCTGGCCACCACAGAGGGAGACAGTATGTTCTAGAGCAGAGTAGAGCGCAGAAATCCCTCGCAATGCAGTGTATAGCACAAAAGCCGTACATACCCTGACATAATTTAACGTAACCCAACGTAGCGCAACTAAAAGGTGCGTGCCGCGAACACCGCTGCCGGACTCCACATATCCAAGTTGAATAGATTAGAACACAGTAGGATACAGGAAACCACCGTGTAATAGTGTATAGCTGGAAAGTCGAAGGCATCCTAACAAAACATAACCTATCGTAACATATTCAAACGTACCCTAACCCAACATAACGTGCCGCGAACGCCATTGCTGGCCTCCACAGGACCAAGCAGAGTATAGTAGAGCGCATTCGAGCGCAGAAACCATTCGAATAGCAGTGTACAGCACGGAAGTCGAAGATAACCATACCGAGCTTCTCAGAACCTAACCTTACCAAACGTGATATACCTGATCCTAACGTGCCGAGACTACTATTGCTGGCCCCCACAGATACAAGCAGCCTGTACTGGAACACACTAGTGCGCACAAATCCAACACATTGCAGTTGATAGCAAATAAGCCTTGGGTATTGTAACCTAACCTGACATAACCTAACAGAAGGGAGCGTAGCATGACCCAACATAACGTGCCGCGGCCAGTGCAGCCGGCATTCCCTGAGCCAAGCAGAGTGCAGCTGAGCACAGTAGATCAGAGCAATCCACAGAATGGCAGGGTATAGTGCGAAGGTCGGGGCTACCAGAACCTGAATTAGCCCTACCTGTCCTAACAAAACGTAACCTAACCCAAACTGACGTGCCACGACCACTATTGCTCGCCTCCCCTGAGTCGAGCAGAGTATAGTAGAGCAATGTAGAGCGCACAAGTTCACCAAACAAGAGTGTGTAGCACAAAAGTCAATGAAATCATAGCCGAACCCTCCTAACATGACATGCCCAAGCGTAACATGACTCAACCAAACTTGGCGAGACCACCATTGCTCGCCTCCACAGAGGCAAAGGGAATTCTGCAAAGCACAGTATAGGGCAGAAATCCACCGCATTGCAGTGAATAGCCGCAAAGACCGCAGACATCCTAGCATAACCTGACCTAACCTATCATAACCAGAAGTAGCATAACTCAACAAACACCTAACCTATCATAACCAGGAGTAGCATAACTCAACAAAACGTGCAGCTTCCACTGCTCCTGGCATCCCCATAGCCAAGTAGAATGTAGCAGAGCGCAGTAGATCACAGAAATACACCGAATAACACGGCATAGCACGAAAGTCAAAGCTTTCCTGACCAAACATAGCCTAACCATGCTTAACCAAACGTAACATATCACAACGTAACGCGCCACGATCACTATTGCTCGCCTCTCCTGGGTTGAGCTGAGTGTAGTAAAGAAATGTTGAGCGCAGAAATCCCACGAATGGCAGTGTATAACACAAAAGACTGGGACTCCGAGACACAACCTGGCATAAACTAACCTAACCAAACGTAGCATAACTCAACATAAGGCGCGGCGACTACTAACGGTGGCCTTCGTAGAGACATGCAGAGAATATCAGAACACATTAGAGCGCAGAGATCCTCTGAATAGCAGTGTAGGGTATGAAAGCCGAATGTATCCGCACCTAACCTGACCTAACCCAACATAACCAAGCGTAGTCTAACTCAACCTAACGTGGCACGACCGCTATTGATGGCATTCCTATAGCAAAGCAGAGCATATTAGAGCTCACTAGAGGGCAGAAATCCACCGAATGCCAGTGTATAGCACAAAAGCCAAAGCAGCGTATCCTAACCTAGCATATCGTAACACAACACAACGGAGCCCAACATAGCACCACGGGGCCGCTGCTGCTGGTATCCACACAGCAAGCAGAATTTAACGGAGCACAGCGTAGCGCTGAAATCCACCGCATTGCTGTGTACAGCACAAAAGCCGTACATACCCTACCATAACCTGACTCAACCTAACATATCGGAACGTAGCACAACTCAAAAGAACTTGCAGCGACCACTGCACATGTGCTCCCCGTAGCCAAGCAGAATATGGTGGATCACAGTAGGTTACAGAAGTACACCGAACAACAGTGTATAGCACGGAAATCAAAGCTACCGTTACCGAACTTAACACAACCTAAGCTAACCAAACGTAACGTAACTCAGTCTAACGTGCCGAGACCAATATTGCTGGCATTCCGAGGGCTAACCATAATTTAGTAGAGCATAGTGCAGCGCAGGAATACTCCGAATGGCAGTGTATAGCACGAAAGTCAAAGCTCCCGTTACCGAACTTAACACAACCTAAGCTAACCAAACGTAACGTAACTCAGTCTAACGTGCCGAGACCAATATTGCTGGCATTCCGAGGGCTAACCATAATTTAGTAGAGCATAGTGCAGCGCAGGAATACTCCGAATGGCAGTGTATAGCACGAAAGTCTAAGTCGTCGGGACGAACTTAATAGAAGTTAACCTAAGCAAACGTAAACTATCTCAGCCTAACGAGCCGAAACTACTATCGCTGGCCTCCCCAGAGCCAAGCGCAAAACATTAGAACAATCTAGATAGCAGAAATCCGTGGATGGCAGTGTTTGGCAGAAATATCTGAACTAACATATGCTAACCTCACCAAACGTAACATTCCCGAACGTAGCATATCTCAACGTAACATGCCAAGAACAATATTGACGGCCACCGCAGAGCCAAGCAAAAAACAGTACAGCACACTTGAGCGCAGAAATCCACCGAATGGCATTATATAGCACAAACGTGAATGCTGTCCTATCCTGATACATCCAAATATAGCATAAGCCAACGTGACATGACTCAACCTAACGTACACCGACCACAATTGCTGGCATCCCCAGGCTAGAGCAGAGCATACTAGAGGACAGCAGAGCGCAGAAATCCTGGGAATCGCAGTGTATAGATCATAAGTCATAAAAATCCAACCTAACACACGCTAACATAACGTAACCAAACGTAGCCTACCTCAATATAACGTGCCGCGGCAACTGTTGTTGGTTTTCCTTGGGCTAAGCATGATATAGTAGAGCACAGTTCATCGCAGAGATGCTTCGAAAAGCGGTGTACAGCACGAAACTCAATGATAACCAGACCAAGCTTCACACAACCTAAACGAACCAAACGTAGCATAACTCAACCTATGGTGCCGAGATCACTATCGCTGGAGTCCCCAGAGACAAGCAGGAAATATTAGAACACAGTAGAGCGTACAAATCCGCGCATAGCAGTGCATATCACAAACGTATGAACTATCATACCCCAACCTCACAAAACGCAACATACCCGGACGTAGCATAGCTGAATCTAATGTGCCGCGACCACTATTGTTGGCCACCGCAGAGCCAAGCAGGACATGCTAGAACACACTGGAGCGCAGAAGGCCATCGGACAGCAGCGTATAGCACAAAAGACAAAGCTATCCTATCCTAATGTATCAAACCTTGACATAGCAAAGCGTGACATAGCTGAACGTAGCGTAACCCGACCATTAATGCTGGACCCAACACGGTCGAGGAGAACACACTAGGAGACGGCAGGGCACAGAAGTCCATACAAACGCAGTGTACAGCACCGAAGTCATACCCATCAAGACCAAACCAAAGTTATCGTAACCTAACCAAACGTAGCCTTCCACAGCGCAACGTGCCGCGGCAAGTATTGCTGACCTCGCCAGCACCGAGCAGAATGAAGTAGAGTGCAGGCAAGCGCAGAATACACCGGACGACAGTGTATAACGCGAAAGCCAAAGCTACAGCTACAGAAATTAGCACAGCCGAAACTAACCCTAAGTAACCTAACTCAACCTAACTTGCGGAGAGCAATGTTACTGGCATTCCGAATGCTAAGCGTAATTCAGTAGAGCAAAGTACAGGGCAGGAATACACCGAATAGCAGTGTAAAGCACGAATGTGTAAGTTACCTGGTAGAGCTTAACCTTACCTAATATAACCAAACGTAAGCTAACTCAAACTAACTTGCCGAGACAAACTATTGCTGGGATCGACAGAACCAAACAGAGAGTATTAGAAGACAGTAGACCGCAGAAATCCGCGGATAGGAGTGTATAGCACAAAGGTCCAAACTGTCCTATCCTAACCACCAAAACGTGACATATCCGAACGTAGTATAGCTGAACCTAATGTGCCGAGACCACTATTTCTGGCCTCCGCAGAGCCAAGCAGAAAATACTAGTGCAGAGCAGAGCGCAGAAATCCACCGCATTGCAGTGAACGGCACAAAGGCCGTAGACACCCTAACCTAACCTAAAATAATCTAACCTAACCAAACACCGCATAACACAACATGACGAGTCGCGACAATTGCACCAGGTCTCCCTAGAGCTAAACAGAATG
>NW_016910079.1:18731-20598 GCF_001483705.2 Eufriesea mexicana
TGTATAGCACAAAGAACCAAGCTACCCAAACCTAACACAAGCTAACGTAACCTAACGTAACGTAGCCTAACTCAATCTAACGTGCGGCGCCCACTATTGCTGGCCTCGCGAGAGGCGAGAAGAGTATAGTAGAGCAATATAGAGCGCTGAAATCCACTGAGGAAGAGTGAAAAGCACAAAGTCTGTGCTATCCTATCCTAGTCTAACCAAGCGTAACACAAGCAAATGCAGCATAGCACTGCCTGACGTGCCGAGAGCACTAATGCTGGCCTCCGCATACCCGAGCAGAATATACTAGAAAACAATAGAGCGCAGACATCCGCCGAACAGCAGCGTATAACACAAAGGTCGAAGCAATCGTAACCTAGCATAACCTAAACTAACCCAACGAAACGTAACATATCGCAACCAAACGTTCCACGTCCGCCATTGCAGGCCCCCCAGATTCAAGCAGATGCTAGTAGTGCAATGCAGTGCAAAAAAGTCAACCGCGTTTGCCGAGTACATTACAAAAGTCAAAGCCGTCCTGACCAAACGTATCATAGACTAGCCAAGCCTAGCGTAACCTAACTCAATCTAGAGTGCCGAGATTACTATTGCTGGCCTCGCCAGAGCCGAGCAGATCATACTACAGGAGAGTAGAGCGCAGATGCCCATACAATCGCAGTGCACGGCGCAAAAGTTGAAGCTACCCTATGCTAACATGGCCAAACGTAACATAACCCAATGTAGCTTAACTCATCCTAAAGATCCGAGAACAATATTGCTCCACCCCAGTGGAAAGCCGAATATACTGGAGCACAGTAGACCGCAGAAAACCGCCGAAAAACAGCATACACCACGTAAGTTGAAACTACCCTTGCCGAACTTAACCTAACCTGTACTAGCCACACGTAACATATCTGAAACTAACGTGTCGAGACCAATACTGCTGGTGTTCCCTGGGCTAGGCAGAATAAATGAGGGCACAGTAGAGGGCAGAAATCCTCTGAATAGCAGTGTATAGCACGAAAATCTAGGTCATACCGACCGGGCGTGACCTAACCTAACATTACCGAGCGTAACCTAACTCAACCTAAAGAGCGTAGACTACTATTGCTAGCATACACCAGATCCAAGAAGAAAGTATTAGCACATAGGAGAACGCAGAAATCCGCGGATACCTGTTTATAGAACAAAAGTCTGAACTATCCTCTCATACCATCAACAAACGTAACATAACCGAACGTAGCTTAGTTCAAACCAAAGTGCCGGGAACACTGTTTCTGGCTGCCCGAGAGCCAATCAGAATAAGTCAGAGCACAGCAGAGCGCAGAAATCCACCGCGTTCTTCTCTATAGCGCAAAAGTCAAACACATCCTGGCCCAACTTGACCGAACCTAACCTATCCGAACGCAGTGTAGCGCAACGCAACATGACGGGACCCATATTGCTGCCGCCTCCAGAGCCAACCAGAGCATATTAGAGCACAATAGAGCGTAGAAACCAACCGAACAGCAGTGAATGTAGCAAAAGTCATTGTAACCTATCCTCCACTAGTCAAACGTAACATAAATCAAGCCAACTTGACGAGACCACTATTGCTGGCCCCCACAGGGGCAAGCGGAATGTACTAGAGCACAGTAGAGCGCAGAGATCCACCGGATTGCAATATATAGCATAAAAGTCGAAGCTATCGCAACCAAACCTATCCAAACATAACAAAACTAAACGCAACATGACCCAACGAAACGCGCCGCGACCAGTATTGCTGTCCTCCACAGAGCCAAGAAGAACATAATAGAGGAGAGTGGTGCGTAGAAGTCCATAGTACCGCAGTATACAGCAGAAATGTGGAAGATACCCAAACATAAAAAAAGCTAGCATA
>NW_016910079.1:22984-27015 GCF_001483705.2 Eufriesea mexicana
TAACATAACCAGAGCCATCGTGCCGCGACCATTACTGCTTGCCTCCCCAGAACCAAGCTTAATATAATAGAGGAGAGTAGAGCGCAGCAATCCGTAGAATCGCAGTGAATAGCAGAAAAGTCCAAGCTATCCTAACCAAACCTAACTAAACCTAACAAAACCAAAGGCAACATGACACAAGTTAACGTGCCGCGACAACTACTGCTGGCCTTCACAGAGCAAAGCAGGACATATTAGAGGGGTGTAGGACGCTGAAGTCAATGGAATCGCAGTCTACAGCAGATAATTCAAAGCTATCCAAACCTAAGCCAAGCCAACATAATCTCACCAAACGTAACACAACTCAAACTCACGTGCCGAGACAACTATTGCTGGCCTCCCCAACCCCAAGCAGAATATACTGCAGGACAGCAGACCTGAGAAGTCCACCGCACTGCATTGTACAGCACAAAAGCCGCAGATATCCTGACCTAACCTGCCCTAGTCTTACCCAACGAAACGTAGCATAGGACTTCATAGCTTAAGGCGACCCCTGCGCCTGGCTTCCCCAGAGCCAAGCAGAACGCATCAGAGCACTGTAGGTCACAGAAATCCACAATATAACAGTGTACAGCACGAAAGTGGCAGCTATCCTCACCAAACATAACCTAACCTAACCTAACAGAACGTAATATAACATAACATAACGAGCCATGACTATTATTGCTCGGCTCCTCTGGATCGGTCAGAGTATAGTAGGGCAATCTAGACCGCAGAAACCAACCGACTAGCAGTGTATAGTGCAAAAGTCGATGGTATCCTAACCTAACCTGACATAACTTAACCTAACCAAGCGCAGCATAACTCAACATAACGAGTCCCGAACACTGCTTCTAGCATCCCCAGCGCGAAGCAGGATATGGTTGAGCGCCGCAGGTCACAGACATCCACCGAAATGGAGCGTACAGCACGAAAGTCAAAGGAAGCCTGACCAAACTTAACCTAATCTAACCTATCCAAGCATAACACAGCTCAACCTAACGTGCCACGCCCACAGTCGGTCGCCTGCACAGAGAGGATCAGAGCAGAGTAGAGCAATGTGGAGGGCACAAATACACCGAATAGAAGTGTACAGCATAAAAGGCATAGAAGTCCTGACCAAACTTTCCAAACTAACCTAACGAAACGTAACGTAATTCAACCTAACTAGCCGAGACCTACCTTACTGGCTTCCCCAGAGCCAAGCAGAAGGTATTAGAGCAAAGTAGAGCGCAGAAATACACCGAACATCAGCGTATGGCGCAGGAGTCTACGGTACTTTATGCCAACCTGACCGAGCATGACATAAACAAACGTTGCCCAACCAAATCTAACGCGCAGCGACCACTATTGCTGACCTCTCCAGAGCCAAGCAGATGATATTCGGACACAGTAGAGCGCAGGAGTCGCAGCATAGCAGTGCAGAGCACGGAAGTCCAAGCTATCTCATCCTAACCTCACAAAACGTCACAAAAGCAAACGCAGAAAAACTTAATCCAATACGCCGAAACCACTATTGCGGGCCTGCACAGAGGCTAGCGGAATGAACTAGAGTACAGTAGTCCGAAGACACAGACAGCATTTTAGTCAAAGGCACAAGAGTGGAATGTACCCAAACCTAACCTGACCTAACGTAACCTAGCCTAACGTAAGATAACCAAACGTAGCCTAACCAAACCGAACGTGACGAGACCACTATAGCTGACCTGCACTGAGACAAGCAGGGTGTACTAGAGCACAGCAGCGCGCACATATCAACCGAATTTCAGTGAAGAGGGCAAAAGGCCAAAATATCCTAACCTAACCAGACCTAACCAAGCATAACGGTACATAGCATTGCTCCGAATAGCGTGCTGCAACCAGTGCTCCTAGACGCCTCAGAGAAAAGCAGAATGTAGTAGAGCACAGTAGATCACTGAAATCCACCGAATAAGAGTGCATAGCACGAAAATCAAGGTAATCCTAACCAAACGTAGCCTGACGTAACCTAACCGAACATAACCTAACTTGACCTTGCGTGCCACGACCACCATTGCTCGCCTCCCCAGAGTCGTTCAGAGTATAGTAGAGCAATGTACTGCGCAGAAATCCACCGAGTCGCAGTGTATAGCGTAAAAGTCAAAGAAATCCTGGCCAAACCTTCCCAACCTAACCTAACGGAACGCAACATAACTCACACATACGTGCTGAGACCACCCTTACTGGTCACCACAGAACCAAGCAGAACATATCGCAGCACACTAGAAGGCAGACATCAGCCGAATAGCTGTGTATAGCACGAAAGCATAAATTGTCCTAACCAAACCTATCCCAACTTAACCTAACCTAACGTAACCTAACTCAACGTAACGCGTAACGATGGCCGTCCGAGATGCAAACGGAGTATAGTGGAGCAATGTAAAGAGCAGGAATAATCCGAATAGCAGTGCATAGCCCAAAGTCGTAGATATCCTGTCCTAACCTAACAAAGCGTAACATGCCCGAACGTAACATGACAGAATCTAACGTGCCGAGACCACTATTGCTCGAGTCCTCAGAGGGAAGCGGAGAATAATAGACCACAGTGGTGTACTGTTGTCTACAGCACTCCTGTGTATAGCACAAAAGTCAAATATATCCTAGCCTAACCTGTCCTAACCTAACGTAGCCGAACGTAGCGTAACTAAACCTAACATGCAGAGACCACTACTGCTGGCAGAGATCCAAGCAGAAAATATTAGAGCACAGAAATCCACAGAATATCGGAGTATAGCACAAAGTCGGCGATATTGCATAGCCAAACCCAACCTAACCAAAACGTAGCATAACGCAACCTAAGGTGCCGCGACCTCTATTGCCGGCGTCACCGAAGAAAAGCAGAGTAAGATACAGCACTTAAGAGCGCAGAAGTCCATAAAATAGCAGTGTGCAGCGAAAAGCCGATGCTGTCCATACCTGACCCAAGCTAGCATAACTTAGCCAAACGTAACATAACTCAAAGTCACGTGCCGCGACCACGATTGCTGGCCTCCCCAGTGCCAAGCAGAACATATTAGAGGAGAGTAGGGCGCTGAAATCTACCTTATAACAGCATATATCACGAGAGTCTAAGTAATCCCAGCAAAGCTTACCCTAACCTAACATAAGCATGCGTAACGTAGCACAAAGTAACGTGCCGCGGCCCCGATGCTGACCAACCCAGAGTCGGGCAGGGTGCAGTAAAGCTATGCAGAGTGCAGAAAGGCGCCGAAAGGAAGCGTATATCACAAAAGTAAGAGCAACCATATCCAAGTCTAATCTAACCTAATCATACCAAACGTAGCATAACTAAACAAAACTTACCGGGTGCCCTATTGCTGGCATCCACGGAGCCATGCAGAACATATTAGGACACAGTAGGGCGCAGAAATCCGCCGAAGGCAGTGTAATGCACGGAAGCCAGAGCCATCGTTCATAACCGCACCAAACGTAACGTAAGCATAGGCACCTACATCAACATAATGTGCCGAGGCCACAACTGTTCGCCTCCCCAGGGTGAAGCAGAACAAGCTAGAGCAGAGTCGATTGCAGAAACCACAGAATAGCTGTGTACATCACAATAGCCAAAGCAGTACCATTCTAAACTATTCAAACGTAACATAACCAAACGTGACACAACATAGCTTTAAGTTGCGAGACCTCTATAGCTGCCCTCCCCAGAGCCAAGCAGAAAATATAAGAGGAGAGAAGAGCGCATAAATCCAAAGAATCGCAGTGTATAGCACAAAAGTCATAGCCACCCTATCCCAAGCTAACCATACGTAACATAGTCGGACGTAACCGAACCCAACCTAAAGTGCCGAAGACACTATCGCCGGCCTCCCCAGCGCCAAGCATAGTATGTTAGAGGAGAGTAGACCGCAGAAGTCAATAGCACAGCTGTGTATAGCACAAAAGTCAAAGCAATACTAACCAAACCTAACCAAGCTTAACCTAACCAAACGTAACATATCTCAGACTATGCACACGGCACTATGGCTGCACACTGCCATGCC
>NW_016910080.1:0-3598 GCF_001483705.2 Eufriesea mexicana
CAGGCATACTCCGTTCTGCTCTGTGGTGGCCAGAAATTGTGGTTTCATCACGTTATGTTGTGTTAGGTTACGTTTGGCTATGTTACGCTTGGTTAGATTAGGATGGGGTTTCTTTGAATTTGCGCTATACGCTGCTAGTCTATGTACCTCTGCATAGTCAAACAGAAGCTAACTCAACACAACGTGCCGAGGCAGCTGTTGCTGGCCTCCCCAGATCCAGGCAGGACATACCAGGCCACAGCAGAGCACATTAGTCCACCGCACTGCAGTGTACAGCCCAAGAGTGGAATATAACCAGTGCACATTAGTCCACCGCACTGCAGTGTACAGCCCAAGAGTGGAATATAACCTAACTCAGCCCAAACGAACGCAGCCTAGCACAACGTAAGGCGCCGAAACTAGCAACTAACCCAGCCCAAACGAACGCAGCCTAGCACAACGTAAGGCGCCGAAACTAGCAATGCTCTCCTCCCCAGAGCCAAGCAGAGCGTATTAGAGCTATGAAGAGAGCAGAAGGCCACAGAATGGTAGTGTATAGCACAAAAGTCAACGCTTCCAATCCAAACCTAACAAAATGAAGCATAAGCTGGCGTAACGTAACCCAGCATTACGTGCCACGACCGCTATTTCCGGCCTCACGAGAGCTAAGCAGTGTACAGCAGAGCAGTGTAAAACGCTGGTTCCGACCGAGTAGCAGTGTATAGCAGAAAAGTCAAAGCCAACGTAACAAAAGTTAACCAAACGTCACCAAACGAACCGTAACGTATCTCAAAAGAGTGTGCTACGACCGCTATTGCAGGCCTCCACAGAGACAAGCAGAACCTATCAGAGCAGCGCAGAGAGCAGATATCACCCGAATGGCAGTGCATAGAACAAAAGTCAAAGCTACCCTAATCGAAACTAACCTAATCTAGCGTCAGCCAAGCGTAACCTAACCCAACCTAGCGTGCCGCGAACGCAATTGCTCTTCTCCCGGGAGCCGAGCAGAGTATAGTAAAGCAATGTAGAGCGCAGAAATCCACCGAATAGCAGCGTATAGCACAAAAATGAAAGCCATCCTTTCCTAACCTGACTAATGGATACATGGCCAAACGTAACTTAACACTGAATAACGTGCTGCGAAAACTATTGCTCGCCTTCCCAGACAGAGCAGGTTATAGTAGAGCATAGTAGATCGCAGGATACCACTGAATAGCAGTTTAGAGCACAAACGTCAAAGCCAACCTAACCAAACTTAACCTTCCCTATCCGGACCAAGCGCAACATAACCCAGCCCAGCGAGCCGAGGCCACAATCGCTGGCATCCCCGGAGCCAAGCAGGATATATTAGGGCACAGTAGGGTGCAGAAATCGACGGTATAGCGGTCTACAGGGCTAAAGTCACAGCTAACCTATTCTGACCTAACCAAGCGTTACGTAACCAAATGCAACCTAACTCTTCCTAACGTGCCGAGACATCTATTGCTGCCATCATCAGAGCCAAGCGGAAAATATCAGAGGATAGTAAAGCGCAGAAGTCCCTCGAATGGCAGAGCATAACGCAAAGGTAGAAGCTGCTCTATGCTGGCACAGCCAAACATGAAAAGGCCATGGTTGCTTAACTCAACCTAATGCGCCGAAACCACTATTGCTTACCTCCCCAGAGCCATGGAGAAGAGACTGGAGCACAGGAGGCCTGAGTCATCCACCGCATGACAGTGTGTAGCACAAACTATGAAACCACTATTGCTTACCTCCCCAGAGCCACGGAGAAGAGACTGGAGCACAGGAGGCCTGAGTCATCCACCGCATGACAGTGTGTAGCACAAACTTCAAATATATCGTAACCTAGCGTGTCTGAACTTGACCTAACCGAACGTACCCTATCAAAAGGTAACGTACCGAGAAGACCATTGATGGCCTCCGCAGAGCAAAACAGAGCATATTAGAGAAATGTGGAGCGCAGGAATCCATCAAATAGCGGAGCATAGCATAAATGTCAAAGCTATCCTATCCTAACCAAGCCGAGCTCATCATAACCAGACGAGATCTGTCACCAATTTGCGTGCCGACACCACCATTGCTGGCCTCCAAACAGCCAAGCAGAAGATGCTAGAGCACAGTAGATGGCAGAAGTCCACCGTAGAACAGTTTGTACCACGAAAGTGAAAGCAATCCAGACATAACACAAACTAACGTAACATAAGCGTACGTAGCCTAACTTAACCTAACGTGCTGAGACCACTATTACTGGCCACGTGCTGAGGCCACTATTACTGGCCGCCACAGAGTCGAGCAGAGTACAGCAGGGTAATGTAGGGCGTAGAAATCCACTGAATCGCTGTGTATACCGCAAGAGCCTAGTCAATCCAAACCTAACACAAACTAACATAACGTAACCAAACGTAGCATAACCCAAACTAACGGGCCGAGACTACTGTTGCTGGCATCCCCAGAGCCACGCAGAGCATGCTAGAGCACAGCAGAGCGCAGTGGTCCACCGAACGCCAGTCTACGCCAAGAAAGTCAGAGCAATCCTAGCCTAACCCAAAGCAACATGTCCTTAGCAAACGTAGCCTGAGTCAACCTAACGTGCCGAGACCACTATTGCAGGCCTCCCCATAGTCGAGCAGAGTATAGTAGAACAATGAAGAGCGCAGCGTTGCATAAAATGGCAGTGTATAACACGGAAGCCAAAAATATCTCAAGCTAACCCAAACGAAGCTGTCCCATCCAAACGTGCCCTACCTCAACCTAACGCGCCGCGGCCACAATTGCTGGCATCCCCATCGCCAAACAGAACATGTTAGAGGGGAGTAGAGTGCAGAAATCCGCCGAATTGCAGTGTATAGCACAAAAGTCAAGGTTGTGCTACCCTAACCTAACCAAGCGTAACACATCCAACCGAAGCTAACTCAACCTAGCGTGCCTACACCATTATTCCTATCCTCCCCAGGGCAAAGCAAAGCATATTAGAGCACAGAATAGAGGAAGAATTCACCGAGCAGCAGTGTATAAGCACAGAAGGTAAAGCCATCCTATCCTAACCTAACAAATTGTAAGATAGCCAAACGTAACATAACCCAAAATAAAGTGGCGCGATCACTATTTCCGGCCCCGCCATAGTCGAGCAGAGTATAGTAGAGCAACGGTGAGCGTATGGATCCACCAAACAGCAGTCTAATGCAGAAAAGTCAACTCTATCGTATCCTAACTTATCCAAACGTAATATGAATAATAACATAACCTAACTTGACGAGGCCACTGTTGCTGGCCTCCCCAGAGACAAGCAGAATATACTGGAGAACAGTAGAGCGCAGATGGCCAGCAAATAGCAGTGTATAGCGCAAAAGTCGAATGAATCCTAGCCTAACCAGTCCTTACCTAACCTAGCCGAACGTAGACTAACTAAACCAAACAGCGGTGTCCGCCATTGCTGGCCTCCCCATTGACATGATGAACATGCTAGAGGATATGAGATCGCCGTAATCCATAGAATTGCAGTGTGTAGCAGAAGAGACGAAGCAACCAGTACATGATCGAAACGAACGTAGCATATGCAAACGTGACCGTACGCAAGATAACGTGCCGCGGCAACAGTTTCCGGCATCGCCGGAGC